>NC_092268.1:10151987-10331987 GCF_036320965.1 Panulirus ornatus
CTCACTTCCATGGCTTCTCATCCCCAACCGACTTCATACTTGCCCCTCTTTCCAAAACTCTTGCATTTACCTCCCTAACAACCCCATCCATAAACAAATTAAACAACCATGGAGACATCACACACCCCTGCCGCAAACCTACATTCACTGAGAACCAATCACTTTCCTCTCTTCCTACACGTACACATGCCTTACATCCTCGATAAAAACTTTTCACTGCTTCTAACAACTTGCCTCCCACACCATATATTCTTAATACCTTCCACAGAGCATCTCTATCAACTCTATCATATGTCTTCTCTAGATCCATAAATGCTACATACAAATCCATTTGCTTTTCTAAGTATTTCTCACATACATTCTTCAAAGCAAACACCTGATCCACACATCCTCTACCACTTCTGAAACCACACTGCTCTTCCCCAATCTGATGCTCTGTACATGCCTTCACCCTCTCAATCAATATCCTCCCATATAATTTACCAGGAATACTCAACAAACTTATACCTCTGTAATTTGAGCACTCACTCTTATCCCCTTTGCCTTTGTACAATGGCACTATGCACGCATTCTGCCAATCCTCAGGCACCTCACCATGAGTCATACATACATTAAATAACCTTACCAACCAGTCAATAATACAGTCACCCCCTTTTTTAATAAATTCCACTGCAATACCATCCAAACCTGCTGCCTTGCCGGCTTTCATCTTCCGCAAAGCTTTTACTACCTCTTCTCTGTTTACCAAATCATTTTCCCTAACACTCTCACTTTACACACCACCTCGACCAAAACACCCTATATCTGCCACTCTATCATCAAACACATTCAACAAACCTTCAAAATACTCACTCCATCTCCTTCTCACATCACCACTTCTTGTTATCACCTCCCCATTAGCGCCCTTCACTGAAGTTTCCATTTGTTCCCTTGTCTTACGCACTTTATTTACCTCCTTCCAAAACATCTTTTTATTCTCCCTAAAATTTAATGATACTCTCTCACCCCAACTCTCATTTGCCCTCTTTTTCACCTCTTGCACCTTTCTCTTGACCTCTTGTCTCTTTCTTTTATACATCTCCCACTCATTTGCATTTTTTCCCTGCAAAAATCGTCCAAATGCCTATCTCTTCTCTTTCACTAATAATAATGATAATGATAATAATAATAATAATAATAATAATAATAATAATAATAATAATAATAATAATAATAATAATTATAATCTTTCTTTTCTTTCTTTTAAACTATTTGCCATTTCCCGCGTTAGCGAGGTAGCGTTAAGAACAGAGGACTGGGCCTTTTTTGGAATATCCTCACCTGGCCCCCTCTGTTCCTTCTTTTGGAAAATTGAAAAAAAAAAAGAAAAAAAAAAAAAAAAAAAGAGAGGGGAGGATTTCCAGCCCCCCGCTCCCTCCCCTTTTAGTCGCCTTCTACGACACGCAGGGAATACGTGGGAAGTATTCTGCCTCCCCTATCCCCAGGGATAAATAATAATAATAATAATAATAATAATAATGATAATAATAATAATAATAATAATAATAATAATAATGATAATAATTATAATAATAACAATAATGATGATAATAATGATAATAATAATAATAATAATAATAATAATAATAATAATAATAATAATAATAATAATAATAATAATAATAATGATAATAATAATAATGATAATAATAATAACAATAATAATAATATTCCTCGGCCACAGAACTTCACCTTAAGCAACGCCTTCGTAGAAAACGAGGTGTTGTACAAGGTGATGCAGCTGGAGTACCTGACCCATCTGAGGCTGACCAACTGTGAAGCCCTGACACTGAACTTCCAGGAGGGCGTCTTGCCCGTGCTCACGGTCAAAGGTCACCAGCTGATATCTCTACTGTTGGCCAACTTCACCTCCGTTGACGTAGCTGGTAAGACAAAGCCAAGCAACACTGTTGTACGTAAGGGCGAAAATAACCTAACCCTGTTGCTGTGCTATGTGTTGTTATCCTTGATGTGCTATGATATCCTTGATGTGCTATGGTATGTGTTGTTATCCTCGATGTGCTATATGTGGTGTTATCCTTGATGTGCCATATGTGGTTTCATCCTTGTTGTGCTAAGTGATATGATATGTGTTATTATCCTTGATGTGCTAAGATATGTGGCGTTATCCTTGATTTGCTATGGTATGTGTTGCTATCCTTGATGTGTTATGATATGTGTTGTTATCCTTGATGTGCTATGTGTGTTGTTATCCTTGATGTGCTATGGTATGTGTTGCTATCCTTGATGTGTTGTGATATGTGTTGTTATCCTTGATGTGCTATGGTATGTGTTGTTATCCTTCATGTGCTATGTGTTGTTATCCTTGATGTGCTATGGTATGTGTTGCTATCCTTGATGTGTTATGATATGTGTTGTTATCCTTGATGTGCTATGGTATGTGTTGCTATCCTTGATGTGTTATGATATGTGTTGTTATCCTTGATGTGTTATGATATGTGTTGTTATCCTTGATGTGCTATGATATGTGGTGTTATCCTTGATGTGTTATGATATGTGTTGCTATCCTTGATGTGTTATGATATGTGTTGTTATCCTTGATGTGCTATGATATGTGGTGTTATCCTTGATGTGTTAGGATATGTGTTGTTATCCTTGATGTGCTATATGTGGTGTTATCCTTGATGTGCTACGATATGTGTTGTTATCCTTAATGTGCTATGATATGTGTTGTTATCCTTGATGTGCTATGATATCCTTGATGTGCTATGATATGTGTTGTTATCCTCGATGTGCTACGATATGTGTTGTTATCCTTGATGTGCTATGATATGTGTTGTTATCCTTGATGTGCTATGGTATGTGTTGTTATCCTTGATGTGCTATGATATGTGTTGTTATCCTTGATGTGCTACGATATGTGTTGTTATCCTTGATGTGCTATATGTGTTGTTATCCTTGATGTGCTATGATATGTGTTGCTATCCTTGATGTGCTACGATATGTGTTGTTATCCTTGATGTGCTATGATATGTGTTGTTATCCTTGATGTGCTATGTGTGTTGTTATCCTTGATGTGCTATGGTATGTGTTGTTATCCTTGATGTGCTATGATAAGTGTTGTTATCCTTGATGTGCTAAGATATGTGTTGTTATCCTTGATGTGCTATGATATGTGTTGTTATCCTTGATGTGCTATGATATGTTTTGTTATCCTTGATGTGCTATGATATGTGTTGTTATCCTTGATGTGCTATGATAAGTGTTGTTATCCTTGATGTGCTAAGATATGTGTTGTTATCCTTGATGTGCTATGATATGTGTTGTTATCCTTGATGTGCTATGATATGTGTTGTTATCCTTGATGTGCTATGGGATGTGTTGTTATCCTTGATGTGCTATGATATGTGTTATTATCCTTGATGTGCTATGATATGTGTTGTTATCCATGATGTGCTATGATATGTGTTGTTATCCTTGATGTGCTATGATATGTGGTGATATCCTTGATGTGCTATGTGTGTTGTTATACTTGATGTGCTACAATGAGTTGTTATCCTTGATGTGCTATGTGTGTTGTTATCCTTGATGGGCTATGATATGTGTTGTTATCCTTGAAGCGCTATGATGTGTTGTTATCCTTGAAGTGCTATGATATGTGTTGTTATCCTTGATGTGCTATGTTATGTGTTGTTATCCTTGATGCACTATGATATGTGTTGTTATCCTTGACGTGCTATGATATGTGTTGTTATCCTTGACGTGCTATGATATGTGTTGTTATCCCTGATGTGCTATGATAGGTGTTGTTATCCTTGATGTGCTATGATATGTGTTGTTATCCTTGATGTGCTATGATATGTGTTGTTATCCTTGATGTGCTATGATGTGTTGTTATCCATGATGTGCTATGATATGTGTTGTTATCCTTGATGTGCTATGATATGTGTTGTTATCCTTGATGTGCTATGATGTGTTGTTATCCATGATGTGCTATGATATGTGTTGTTATCCTTGATGTGCTATGATATGTTTTGTTATCCTTGATGTGCTATGATATGTGTTGTTATCCTTGATGTGCTATGATGTGTTGTTATCCTTGATGTGCTATGATGTGTTGTTATCCATGATGCGCTATGATATGTGTTGTTATCCTTGATGTGCTATGATATGTGTTGTTATCCTTGATGTGCTATGATATGTGTTGTTATCCTTGATGTGCTATGATATGTGTTGTTATCCTTGATGTGCTATGATATGTGTTGTTATCCTTGATGTGCTATGATATGTGTTGTTATCCTTGATGTGCTATGATATGTGTTGTTATCCTTGACGTGCTATGATATGTGTTGTTATCCTTGATGTGCTATGATATGTGTTGTTATCCTTGATGTGCTATATGTGTTATCACGGACTGCATTTTACTGAGATTTTTATATAAACTTCAAATTACATCCAATCAAATAACGTTCAGTCTAAATCTAATTTAGTGATGGAAGTAAATCTATAACAAATGTTGTTCTTGTGGTAGTGGTGAGTTAACAATAATACCATGTCAAGTGTGATCATCTGTTGTTAACAACTGTAGAACCCGTAGTTCTGTGTTACATAACTTGAGGTCTGTTGTTAACAACTGTAGAACCTGTAGTTCTGTGCGACATAACCTGAGGTCTGTTGTTAACAACTGTAGAACCTTTAGTTCTGTGTTACATAACTTGAGGTCTGTTTTTAACAACTGTAGAACCTGTAGTTCAGTGTTACATAACCTGAGGTCTGTTGTTAACAACTGTAGAACCTTTAGTTCTGTGTTACATAACCTGAGGTCTGTTGTTAACAACTGTAGAACCTGTATTTCTGTGTTACATAACCTGAGGTCTGTTGTTAACAACTGTAGAACCTGTAGTTCTGTGCTACATAACCTGAGGTCTGTTGTTAACAACTGTAGAACCTGTAGTTGTGTTACATAACCTGAGGTCATTGTTAACAACTGTAGAACCTGCAGTTCTGTGTTACATAACCTGAGGTCTGTTGTTAACAACTGTAGAACCTGTAGTCCTGTGTTACATAACCTGAGGTCAGTTGTTAACAACTGTAGAACCTGTAGTTCTGTGTTACATAACCTGAGGTCTGTTGTTAACAACTGTAGAACCTGTAGTTTTGTTACATAACCTGAGGTCTGTTGTTAACAACTGTAGAACCTGTAGTTCTGTGTTACATATCCTGAGGTCAGTTGTTAACAACTGTAGAACCTGTAGTTGTGTTACATAACCTGAAGTCTGTTGTTAACAACTGTAGAACCGGTAGTTCTGTGTTACATTACCTGAGGTCTGTTGTTAGCAACTGTAGAACCTGTAATTGTTACATAACCTGAGGTCTGTTGTTAACAACTGTAGAACCTGTAGTTCTGTGTTACATTACCTGAGGTCTGTTGTTAACAACTGTAGAACCTGTAGTTGTTACATAACCTGAGGTCTGTTGTTAACAACTGTAGAACCTGTAGTTCTGTGTTACATAACCTGAGGTCTGTTGTTAACAACTGTAGAACCTGTAGTTCTGTGTTACATTACCTGAGGTCTGTTGTTAGCAACTGTAGAACCTGTAGTTGTTACATAACCTGAGGTCTGTTGTTAACAACTGTAGAACCTGTAGTTCTGTGCTACATAACCTGAGGTCTGTTGTTAACAACTGTAGAACCTGTAGTTCTGTGTTACAGCCATCGGGGAGTGTTGTCCCGGGCTACAGAACCTGGCTCTGAGCGGCATTACAGTGTATGAAGACATCACATACCCGCGCGAACAATACTTCAATAACCTGAGAAACCTTGAGGTAAGGTAACGGGTTACCTGGCCTAACCTGTCCCCTCCTATGTTCCCTGGCCTGACCTGTCCCCTCCTATGTTACCTGGCCTGACCTGACCCCTCCTATATTACCTGGCCTGACCTGTCCCCTCCTATGTTACCTGGCCTGACCTGACCCCTCCTATATTACCTGGCCTGACCTGTTCCCTCCTATGTTACCTGGCCTGACCTGTTCCCTCCTATGTTACCTGGCCTGACCTGTCCCCTCCTATGTTACCTGGCCTGACCTGTTCCCTCCTATGTTACCTGGCCTGACCTGTTCCCTCCTATGTTACCTGGCCTGACCTGTTCCCTCCTATGTTACCTGGCCTGACCTGTCCCCTCCTATGTTCCCTGGCCTGACCTGTCCCCTCCTATGTTACCTGGCCTGACCTGACCCCTCCTATATTACCTGGCCTGACCTGTTCCCTCCTATGTTACCTGGCCTGATCTGTCCCCTCCTATGTTGCCTGGCCTGACCTGCCCCCTCCTATGTTACCTGGCCTGACCTGACCCCTACTATGTTACCTGGCCTGACCTGTCCCCTCCTATGTTATCTGGCCTGACCTGTCCACTACTATGTTACCTGGCCTGACCTGTCCCCTCCTATGTTATCTGGCCTGACCTGTCCCCTCCTATGTTACCTGGCCTGACCTGTCCCTTCCTATGTTACCTGGCCTGACCTGTCCCCTACTATGTTACCTGGCCTGACCTGTCCCCTCCTATCTTACCTGGCCTGACCTGTCCCGTCATATGTTACCTGGCCTGACCTGTCCCTTCCTATGTTACCTGGCCTGACCTGTCCCCTCCTATGTTACCTGGCCTGACCTGTCCCCTCCTATGTTACCTGGCCTGACTTGTCCCCTCCTATGTTACCTGGCCTGACCTGTCCACTACTATGTCACCTGGCCTGACCTGTCCCCTCCTATGTTACCTGGCCTGACCTGTCCACTACTATGTTACCTGGCCTGACCTGTCCCCTCCTATGTTACCTGGCCTGACCTGTCCCCTCCTATGTTACCTGGCCTGACCTGTCCCCTCCTATGTTACCTGGCCTGACCTGTCCCCTCCTATGTTACCTGGCCTGACCTGTCCACTACTATGTTACCTGGCCTGACCTGTCCCCTCCTATGTTACCTGGCCTGACCTGTCCACTACTATGTTACCTGGCCTGACCTGTCCACTACTATGTTACCTGGCCTGACCTGCCCCCTCATATGTTACCTGGCCTGACCTGTCCCCTCCTATGTTACCTGGCCTCACCTGTCCCTTCCTATGTTACCTGTCCTGACCTGTCCCCTCATATGTTACCTGGCCTGACCTGTCCCCTCATATGTTACCTGGCCTGACCTGTCCCTTCCTATGTTACCTGGCCTGACCTGTCCCTTCCTATGTTACCTGGCCTGACCTGTCCCCTCATATGTTACCTGGCCTGACCTGTCCCCTCATATGTTACCTGGCCTGACCTGTCCATTCCTATGTTACCTGGCCTGACCTGTCCCTTCCTATGTTACCTGGCCTGACCTGTCCCCTCATATGTTACCTGGCCTGACCTGTCCCCTCCTATGTTACCTGGCCTGACCTGTCCACTACTATGTTACCTGGCCTGACCTGTCCCTTCCTATGTTACCTGGCCTGACCTGTCCCCTCATATGTTACCTGGCCTGACCTGTCCCCTCCTATGTTACCTGGCCTGACCTGTCCCTTCCTATGTTACCTGGCCTGACCTGTCCCTTCCTATGTTACCTGGCCTGACCTGTCCCCTCCTATGTTACCTGGCCTGACCTGTCCTCTCCTATGTTTACCTGTCCTGACCTGCCCCCTCCTATGTTACCTGGCCTGACCTGCCCCCTCCTATGTTACCTGGTCTGACTTGTCCCCTGCTATGTTACCTGGCCTGACCTGTCCCTTCCTATGTTACCTGGCCTGACCTGTCCCTTCCTGTGTTACCTGGCCTGACCTGTCCCTTCCTATGTTACCTGGCCTGACCTGTCCGCTCTGGCAGCATCCATGTTCACTTTGTTCCAGTGTTCCAAATGATGTTCTCTTCCCTCCACTTTCTATGTCTCATCTGTACTGCTGGTTGTGGTCGTCTTAATCTCAACCCCATCTGACCACAACCCAACCTGACCACAACCCCATCTGACCACAACCCCACCTGACCACAACCCCATCTGACCACAACCCAACCTGACCACAACCCAACCTCACCACGACCCTACCTGAACACAAACCCACCTGACCACAACCCAACCTGACCACAACCCAACCTGACCACAACCCAAACTGACCACAACCCCACCTGACCACAACCCCACTTGACCACAACCCAACCTGACCACAACCCCACCTTACCACAACCCAACCTGACCACAACCCCACCTGACCACAACCCCACCTGACCACAACCCAACCTGACCACAACCCCACCTGAGCACAACCCAACCTGACCACAACCCAACCTGACCACAACCCAACCTGACCACAACCCCACACGAACACAAACCCACCTGACCACAACCCAACCTGACCACAACCCAACCTGACCAAATCCCAACCTGACCACAACCCAACCTGACCACAACCCGACCTAATCACAACCCCACCTCACCATAACCCCACCTCACCACAACCCAACCTGGTCACAGTCCAAATTGACCACAACCCCACCTGACCACAACCCAACCTGACCACAATCCAACCTGACCACAACCCAACCTGACCACAACCCCACACGAACACAATCCCACCTGACCATATCCCAACCTGACCACAATCCCACCTGACCACAACCCCACTTGACCACAACCCAACCTGATCACAAACATATCTAACCACAAACCCACCTGACCACAACCCCACATGACCATATCCCAACCTGACCACAACCCAACCTGGCCAAATCCCAACCTGGCCACAACCCAAACTGACCACAACCCCACCTGACCACAACCCAACCTGGCCACAACCCAAACTGACCACATCCCTACCTGACCACAACCCAAAGTGACCACAACCCTACCTAACCACAACCACACTTGACCATAACCCAACCTGACCACAACCCCACCTGACCACAAACCAAACCGACCACAACCCAACCTGACCACATCCCAACCTGACCACAACCCCACCTGACCACAACCCCAACTGACCACAACCCGACCACAACCCAACCTGATCACAACCCAACCTGAACACATCCCACACTGACCACATCCCAGCCTGATCACAACCCCACCTGACCACAACACCACCTGACCACAACCCTAACTGATCACAACCCCACCTCACCACAAACCAACCTGATCACAACCCAACCTCAACACAACCCAACCTGATCACAACCCACCTGACCACATCCCAACCTGATCACATCCCAACCTCACCACATCCCAACCTGACCACAACCCAACCTGACCACAACCCCACCTGACCACAACCCCACCTGACCACAACCCAACCTGATCACAACCCACCTGACCACATCCCAACTTGACCACATCCCAACCTGACCACATCCCAACCTGACCACATCCCAACCTGATCACATCCCAACCTCACCACATCCCAACCTCACCACATCTCAACCTGACCACAACCCCATCTGACCACAACCCCACCTGACCACAACCCCACCTGACCACAACCCAACCTGATCACAACCCAACCTGACCACAACCCAAATTGATCACATCCCAACCTGACCACAACCCAACCTGACCACAACCCCACCTGACCACAACCCAACCTGACCACATCCCAACCTGATCACATCCCAACTTCACCACATCTCAACCTGACCACAACCCAACCTGACCACAACCCCATCTGACCACAACCCCACCTGACCACAACCCCACCTGACCACAACCCCACCTGACCTCAACCCCACCTGACCCAACACATCCTGACCACAACCCATCCTGACCACAACCCATCCTGACCACAACCCCACCTGACCACAACCCAACCTGACCACATCCCAACCTGATCACATCCCAACCTCACCACATCTCAACCTGACCACGACCCAACCTGACCACGACCCAACCTGACCACAACCCCATCTGACCACAACCCCACCTGACCACAACCCCACCTGACCACAACCCCACCTGACCACAACCCCACCTGACCACATCCCAACCTGATCACAACCCAACCTGACCACAACCCAAATTGATCACATCCCAACCTGACCACATCCCAACCTGACCACAACCCCACCTGACCACAACCCAACCTGACCACATCCCAACCTGACCACAACCCCACCTGACCACAACCCAACCTGACCACATCCCAACCTGCCCACAACCCCACCTGACCCAACACATCCTGACCACAACCCATCCTGACCACAACCCAACCTGATCACAACCCAACCTGACCACAACCCAACCTGATCACAACACAACCTGACCACAACCCCACCTGACCACAATCCCACCTGACCACAACCCAACCTGACCACAACCTGATCACAACCCAACCTGACCACAACCCAACCTGACCACAACCCAACCTGTCCACATCCCAACCTGATCACAACCCCACCTCACCACAACCTAACCTGATCACAACCCAACCTGACCACAACCCCTCCTGACCACATCCCAACCTCACCACAACCCAACCTGACCACAACCCAACCTGACCACAACCCAACCTGATCACATCCCAACTGACCACAACCCCACCTGATCACAACCCCACCTGACCACAACCCAACCTGACCACAACCTGATCACAACCCCACCTTACCACAACCCAACCTGACCACAACCCAACCTGACCACATCCCAACCTGATCACATCCCAACCTGACCACAACCCCACCTGACCACAACCCAACCTGATCACATCCCAAGCTGATCACATCCCAACCTGACCACATCCCAACCTGACCACAACCCAACCTGACCACATCCCAACCTGATCACATCCCAACCTGACCACATCCCAACCTGACCACATCCCAACCTGACCACAACCCAACCTGACCACATCCCAACCTGACCACAACCCAACCTGACCACAACCCAACCTGACCACAACCCAACCTGACCACATCCCAACCTGACCACATCCCAACCTGACCACATCTCCAACCTGACCACATCCCAACCTGACCACATCCCAACCTGACCACATCTCAACCTGACCACAGCCCAACCTGACCACATCCCAACCTGATCACATCCCAACCTGATCACATCCCAACCTGACCACATCCCAACCTGACCACATCCCAACCTGATCACATCACAACCTGATCACAACTCAACCTGACCACAACCCAACCTGATCACATCCCAACCTGACCACAACCCAACCTGACCACAACCCAACCTGACCACATCCCAACCTGACCACATCCCAACCTGACCACATCTCAACCTGACCACAGCCCAACCTGACCACAACCCAACCTGACCACATCCCAACCTGACCACAACCCAACCTGACCACATCCCAACCTGACCACATCCCAACCTGACCACATCCCAACCTGACCACATCCAACCTGACCACATCCCAACCTGACCACATCCCAACCTGACCACATCCCAACCTGACCACATCCCAACCTGACCACATCCCAACCTGACCACATCTCAACCTGACCACATCCCAACCTGACCACATCCCAACCTGACCACATCCCAACCTGACCACATCCCAACCTGACCACATCCCAACCTGACCACATCCCAACCTGACCACATCCCAACCTGACCACATCCCAACCTGACCACATCCCAACCTGACCACATCCCAACCTGACCACATCCCAACCTGACCACATCTGACACAACCTCAACCTGACCACATCCCACCTGACCACATCCCAACCTGACCACATCCAACCTGACCACATCCAACCTGACCACATCCCAACCTGATCACATCTCAACCTGAACCACAACCCAAATGATCACATCCCAACCTGACCACATCCCAACCTGACCACAACCCCACCTGACCACAACCCAACCTGACCACATCCCAACCTGACCACAACCCCACCTGACCACATCCCAACCTGACCACATCCCAACCTGCCCACAACCCCACCTGACCCAACACCATCCTGACCACAACCCATCCTGACCACAACCCAACCTGATCACAACCCAACCTGACCACAACCCAACCTGATCACAACACCAACCTGACCACAACCCCACCTGACCACAATCCCACCTGACCACAACCCAACCTGACCACAAACCTGATCACAACCCAACCTGACCACAACCCAACCTGACCACAACCCAACCTGTCCACATCCCAACCTGATCACAACCCCAGCTCACCACAACCTAACCTGATCACAACCCACCTGACCACAACCCCTCCTGACCACATCCCAACCTCACCACAACCTAACCTGACCACAACCCAACCTGACCACAACCCCCTGATCACATCCCAACCTGACCACATCCCAACCTGACCACATCCAACCTGACCACTATCCCAACCTGACCACATCCCAACCTGACCACATCTCAACCTGACCACATCCCAACCTGATCACATCCAACCTGACCACATCCCAACCTGACCACATCCAACCTGACCACATCCCAACCTGATCACATCCCAACCTGACCACATCCCAACCTGACCACATACCAAACCTGATCACATCCCAACCTGACCACATCCCAACCTGACCACATCCCAACCTGACCACATCCCAACCTGACCACATCCCAACCTGACCACAACCCAACCTGACCACATCCCAACCTGACCACATCCCAACCTGACCACATCCCAACCTGACCACATCCCAACCTGACCACATCCCAACCTGACCACATCCCAACCTGACCACATCCCAACCTGACCACATCCCAACCTGACCACAACCCAACCTGACCACATCCCAACCTGACCACATCCCAACCTGATCACAACTCAACCTGACCACATCCCAACCTGACCACATCCCAACCTGATCACAACTCAACCTGACCACATCCCAACCTGACCACAACCCAACCTGACCACATCCCAACCTGATCACATCCCAACCTGACCACATCCCAACCTGATCACAACCCAACCTGACCACAACCCAACCTGACCACAACCCAACCTGACCACAACCAACCTGACCACATCCCAACCTGACCACATCCCAACCTGACCACAACCCAACCTGACCACAACCCAACCTGACCACATCCCAACCTGACCACATCCCAACCTGACCACATCCCAACCTGACCACATCCCAACCTGACCACAACCCAACCTGACCACATCCCAACCTGATCACATCCCAACCTGATCACATCCCAACCTGATCACAACTCAACCTGACCACATCCCAACCTGACCACATCCCACCTGACCCACATCCCAACCTGACCACAACCCAACCTGACCACATCCCAACCTGACCACATCCCAACCTGACCACATCTCAACCTGACCACAACCCAACCTGACCACATCCCAACCTGACCACATCCCAACCTGACCACATCCAACCTGACCACAGCCCAACCTGACCACATCCCAACCTGACCACAACCCAACCTGACCACATCCCAACCTGACCACATCCCAACCTGACCACGTCCCAATTCATTTCATAATATACATTACTGACCTTGAACTCAATCTCTTATCTAGGATCTCCAATTTGGCTGACGCTACTAAACTAGGAGGTAAGAGCTGTAAACAGGCGGGACTACGAAATAATTAAAAAAAATCTTAACTTACTAGAAAAGTGGTCAGACAGATGACAAATGAAGTTTAATGTAGACAAGTGTAAAGTGATGCACTTTGTAGACAAGTATATATATATTACGAAACTCTTTAACTAAAGAAAATGAATAATAAGACCTTGGAGATGTCATCAGCTACACTCTAAAATACACTATACAGTGTCAAGTACAGCAAGTAAATACAAAGGTAAGCAAATGTTAGGTTTCACAGCCAGGAGCATAGATTACAAGACAACAGGAACCATTCTCACACTATATAATTCTCTCATAAGACCACACCTTGAATATTCAGTCCAGTTTGGGTCTCAGAAACTATAAAAAGGATGAAAGGAAAATGCGAACAAGTACAAAGACGCGCAACAAAGTTGATCCCGTCCCCCAGAAATGTGGTATACGAAGAGAGGCTAAAATAATTGGATCTTCTATCTTCAAAAACGTAGAGCTAAGGTGGTGACTTAATCCAAGGGTTCAAAATTCTGAACAAGTTTGAAGAAGAAGAAAATCACGAACATCTTTTCGAAATATAAGAAAATGCAGTTACCTGGCAGGACAAATGGAATGAAACTCAAAGCTAAAAGATGGAGTAAAGACGAGGGAGAAACTTCACATCCTATGTGTGTGTGTGTTGAGCACTGTCATCAGTTAAAGTCACACGTAGTGAATGTTAACTTTATCAATAACTTCCAAAAGTCGTTCAGACAAATATCTTATCACTTCAGGTAAACTCTTGAGAAAAGCGCCAGAAATAACCGGTATAAAAGACGGCAGTAACGGGGCCACTAGAAGGCCAATGTGAAGTTGTGAGAATGGAATGACATTTTCTGGATAAGTTAAGATAGACTTTCCTTCACCAGACACCCCCCCCCCCCTCCGGGCCTCCTGGTGTATGTCTGTCTGTCTGTCTCATATAAACTCATGTAAACCTTCTGACACCACTGCATCTGCAACACTACGACTTCTGACACCATCACTACACGCTGACACCAGTACTACACCCTGACACCATCACTACACCCTGACACGATTACTACACCCTGACACCAATACTACACACTGACACCAATACTACACCCTGACACCAATACTACACCCTGACACCAATACTACACCCTGACACCATCACTACACCCTGACACCATCACTACACCCTGACACGAATACTACACCCTGACACCAATACTACCCCCTGACGCCATCACTACACCCTGACACCATCACTGCACCCTGACACCAATACTACACCCTGACACCACCATTACACCTGACACCAATACTACACCCTGACACCAATACTACCCGCTGACACCACCACTACACCCTGACACCACCACTACACCCTGACACCAATACTACACCCTGACACCATCACTACACCCTGACACGATTACTACACCCTGACACCAAAACTACCCCCTGACACCACCACTACCCCCTGACACCACCGCTACACCCTGACACCACCACTACACTCTGACACCATCACTACACCCTGACACCAATACTACACCCTGACACCACCACTACACCCTGACACCACCACTATACCCGGATACCACCACTACCCCTTGATACCACCACTACACCCTGAAACCACCACTACACCCTGACACCATCACTACACCCTGACACCTTCACTACACCCTGACACCATCACTACACCTTGACACCTTCACTACACCCTGACACCATCACTACACCCTGACATTAATACTACACCCTGACACCACCACTACCCCCTGACACCACCACTACCCCCTGACACCAACACTACACCCTGACACCACCACTACACCCTGACACCACCACTACCCCCTGACACCACCACTACCCCCTGACACCAACACTACACCCTGACACCAACACTACCCCCTGACACCAACACTACACCCTGACACCAACACTACACCCTGACACCACCACTACCCCCTGACACCACCAGTACATGTAGCCGGGCTGACAGCCAGGTTTTCCCCCACAGGTGTGGTCAAGTGTGACATCAGACACCTGTAATGCCACCATCTTACGTCAGCTGCTGCTCTACGCGCCATACATCACCAACTTACTGGTCAAGGCCACAGACGCGCTCTCTGACAAGCTATTGTTTGAGATATGGCGGGTAGGTAGTATGTAGGTAGTATGTAGGTAGGTATGTAGGTAGGTATGGATGTTTGAGATATGGCGGGTAGGTAGTATGTAGGTAGTATGTAGGTAGGTATGTAGGTAGGTATGGATGTTTGAGATATGGCGGGTAGGTAGTATGTAGGTAGGTATGTAGGTAGGTATGGATGTTTGAGATATGGCGGGTAGGTAGTATGTAGGTAGTATGTAGGTAGTATGTAGGTAGGTATGGATGTTTGAGATATGCCGGGAAGGTAGTATGTAGGTAGTATGTAGGTAGGTATGGATGTTTGAGATATGGAGGGTAGGTAGTATGTAGGTAGTATGTAGGTAGGTATGGATGTTTGAGATATGGCGGGTAGGTAGTATGTAGGTAGTATGTAGGTAGGTATGTAGGTAGGTATGGATGTTTGAGATATGGCGGGTAGGTAGTATGTAGGTAGTATGTAGTAGGTATGTAGGTAGGTATGGATGTTTGAGATATGGCGGGTAGGTAGTATGTAGGTAGGTATGTAGGTAGTATGTAGGTAGGTATGGATGTTTGAGATAAGCGCGGGTAGGTATTATGTAGGTAGGTATTTCGGTAAGGTATGTATGTAGAGATATGGGCTGTGAATGTAGATATGTCGGGTAGGTAATGTAGGTACGTATGTCGGTAGGTAAGGTCAGGTAGGTATGGATGTTTGAGCATATGGCGGGTAGGTAGTATGTCGGTAGTGTAGTAGTATTGTAGGTAAGTGTGGATGTTTGAGATCTATGGCGGGTAGGTCGTATGTAGGTAGGTATGTAGGTAGGTAATGTAGGTAGGTATGGATGTTTGAGATATGGCGGGGTAGGGTAGTATGTAGGTAGGTATATGAGGTAGGTCTGGACTGTTTGCGATATTGCGGGTAGGTAGTATGTAGGTAGGATATGAAGGTAGTATGAGATGTTTGAGATATGGCGGGTAGGCTTAGTATGTAGGTAGTCATGTAGGTAGTATGTAGTGTTGGATGTTTGGTAGGCGGTAGGTAGTATGTAGGTAGTATGTAGGTAGGTATGGATGTTTGAGATATGGCGGGTAGGTAGTATGTAGGTAGGTATGTAGGTAGTATGTAGGTAGGTATGGATGTTTGAGATATGGCGGGTAGGTAGTTGAGGTTGTAGGTAGGTATGTAGGTAGGTATGGATGTTTGAGATATGGCGGGTAGGTAGTATGTAGGTAGTATGTAGGTAGTATGTAGGTAGGTATGGATGTTTGAGATATGGCGGGTAGGTAGTATGTAGGTAGTATGTAGGTAGTATGTAGGTAGGTATGGATGTTTGAGATATGGCGGGTAGGTAGTATGTAGGTAGGTATGTAGGTAGGTATGGATGTTTGAGATATGGCAGGTAGGTAGTATTAGGTAGGTATTTTAGTAGTATGTAGGTAGGTATGGATGTTTGAGATATGCGGGTAGGTAGTATGTAGGTAGTATGTAGTGTAGGTAATGTAGGTAGGGCTGTATGTATGTAGGTATGGATGTAAGTAGTAGGTATGGATGTAGGTATGTAGGATGTAGGTATGGATGTAGGTATGTATGTAGGTATGGATGTAGGTATGTATGTAGGTATGGATGTATGTATGTATGTAGGTATGGATGTAGGTATGTAGGTATGGATGTAGGTATGTATGTAGGTATGGATGTATGTATGTATATAGGTATGGATGTAGGTATGGATGTAGGTATGTATGTAGGTATGGATGTAGGTATGGATGTAGGTATGTATGTATGGATGTAGGTTGGTATGTAGGTATGGATGTAGGTATGGATGTAGGTATGTATGTAGGTATGGATGTAGGTATGGATGTAGGTATGTATGTAGGTATGGATGTAGGTATGGATGTAGGTTGGTATGTAGGTATGGATGTAGGTATGTATGTATGTATGTAGGTATGGATGTAGGTATGTAGGTATGGATGTAGGTATGGATGTAGGTATGGATGTAGGTATGTAGGTATGGATGTAGGTATGGATGTAGGTATGGATGTAGGTATGTAGGTATGGATGTAGGTATGGATGTATGGATGTAGGTTGGTATGTAGGTAAGGATGTAGGTATGTAGGTATGGATGTAGGTATGGATGTATGTATGTATGTAGGTATGGATGTAGGTATGGATGTATGGATGTAGGTTGGTATGTAGGTATGGATGTAGGTATGTAGGTATGTATGTAGGTATGGATGTATGGATGTAGATTGGTATGTAGGTATGTATGTATGTATGTAGGTATGGATGTAGGTTGGTATGTAGGTATGGATGAAGGTATGTATGTATGTATGTGGGTATGGATGTAGGTATTATGTATTTGTATAGGTATGGATGTAGGTTGGTATGTAGGTATGGATATAGGTATGTATGTATGTATGTGGGTATGGATGTAGGTATGTATGTATGTATGTATGTATTTATGTATGTATGTATGTAGGTATGGATGTAGGTATGTAGGTATGGATGTAGGTATGGATGTAGGTATGTATGTATGTATGTAGGTATGGATGTATGTATGTATGTATGTATGTGGGTTTGGATGTAGGTATGTATGTATGTATGCATGTATGTATGTGGGTATGGATGTAGGTATGTATGTATGTATGTAGGTATGTAGGTATGGATGTAGGTATGGATGTAGGTATGTATGTATGTATGTAGGTATGGATGTAGGTATGGATGTATGTATGTATGTATGTATGTATGTAGGTATGGATGTATGTAGGTAGGTAGGTAGGTATGTAGGTATGGATGTAGGTATGGATGTAGGTATGGATATAGGTATGTATGTAGGTATGTAGGTATGGATGTAGTTATGTATGTATGTATGTAGGTATGGATGTAGGTATGGATGTAGGTATGTATGTATGTATGTAGGTATGGATGTATGTAGGTAGGTACGTAGGTATGTAGGTATGGATGTATGTATGGATGTAGGCATGGATGTAGGTATGGATGTATGTATGTAGGTATGGATGTAGGTATGGATGTAGGTATGGATGTAGGTATGTATGTATGTATGTAGGTATGGATGTATGTATGTAGGTAGGTAGGTATGTAGGTATGGATGTATGTATGGATGTAGGTATGGATGTAGGTATGTAGGTATGGATGTAGGTATGTAGGTATGGATGTAGGTATGGATGTATGGATGTAGGTTGGTATGTAGTTATGGATGTAGGTATGTATGTATGTATGTAGGTATGTATGTATGTATGTATGTATGTATGTATGTATGTATGTATGTATGTAGGTAGGTAGGTAGGTATGTAGGTATGTACATATGTATGTATGTAGATATGTATGCAGGTAGGTATGAAGGTATGTATACATGTATATATGTATGTGTGTAGGTAGGTAGGTATGTAAGTATGTATATATGTATGTATGCATGTAGGTAGGTATGTATATATGTATGTATGTAGGTATATATGTATGTATATATGTATGTATGTATGTATGTATGTATGTATGTAGGTAGGTATGTATGTATGTATGTATGTATGTATGTATATATATATATTATGCAATGGCTTACAACTGCTGCTATGAGAATTATGCCACAAATGATTGTATTCACGATGAGACGTGGAGACAATCCACCCCATCATCATGTATCAATACTTGACACAAGTCTCCTTCCCAAGCTCACTTTCTCTCACCACTCTTTTCACCCCAACATTCACTCTTCTTTTCTGAAAACCCATACAAATCTTCACCTTCGCCTCCACAAGATAATGGTCAGACATCCCTCCAGTTGCACCTCTCAGCACATTAACATCCAAAAGTCTCTCTTTCGCGCGCCTGTCAACTAACACGTAATCCAATAACGCTCTCTGGCCATCTCTCCTACTTACATACGTATACTTATGTATATCTCGCTTTTTAAACCAGGTATTCCCAATCATCAGTCCTTTTTCAGCACATAAATCTACAAGCTCTTCACCATTTCCATTTACAACACTGAACACCCCATGTATACCAATTATTCCCTCAACTGCCACATTACTCACCTTTGCATTCAAATCACCCATCACTATAACCCGGTCTCGTGCATCAAAACCACTAACACACTCATTCAGCTGCTCCCAAAACACTTGCCTCTCATGATCTTTCTTCTCATGCCCAGGTGCATATGCACCAATAATCACCCACCTCTCTCCATCAACTTTCAGTTTTACCCATATTAATCGAGAATTTACTTTCTTACACTCTATCACATACTCCCACAACTCCTGTTTCAGGAGTATTGCTACTCCTTCCCTTGCTCTTGTCCTCTCACTAACCCCTGACTTCACTCCCCAGACATTCCCAAACCACTCTTCCCCTTTACCCTTGAGCTTCGTTTCACTCAGAGCCAAAACATCCAGGTTCCTTTCCTCAAACATACTACCTATCTCTCCCCTTTTTTCTCATCTTGGTTACATCCACACACATTTAGACACCTCAATCTGAGTCTACGAGGAGGATGAGCACTCCCCCTTTTAGAAATTACAGGTTAAATCATTTGTTTTTTAAAGAAACGAAGGATGAGTTATGATAGTGAAGTGAAAGCCAAGTGAAATAGAAATTGATCCGTTTCTTATTACATAAGAAACTGATGGTAATTCACTTCATAATTGTTGAATAATTTGGATTGACTGTGTGTCTTCTTACCTTCACAGGAGAACGAGATGTGTCACTTGTCACGCTTGACAATTGACAGTTGCCAGAACGTGACAGCGTGTGTCATGCACCATCTGTTGGACGTGAGGAACCAGCTGAGCCTCCTCCGTGTGTGGAGTTGCCTCTTCATCACCAAACATGATCAAAACCAGCTGAAACAACGCATTAAAGATGAAAATTGTGATGTCTATCTGGAATGGTATTCTTGGAATGGTTGACCGTTCAATACGTGTGGGGGTGTGTGGGGGTGTGTGTGTGTGTGTGTGTGGGTGTGGGTGTGTGTGTGTGTGTGTGTGTGTGTGGGTATGTGTGTGTGTGTGTGTGTGTGTGTGTGTGTGTGTGTGGGTATGTGTGTGTGTGTGTGTGTGTGTGTGTGTGTGTGTGTGTGTGTGTGTGGGTATGTGTGTGTGTGTGTGTGTGTGTGGGTATGTGTGTGTGTGTGTGTGGGTATGTGTGTGTGTGTGTGTGTGTGTGTGTGTGTGTGTGTGTGTGTGTGTGTGTGTGTGGGTATGTGTGTGTGTGTGTGTGTGTGTGGGTATGTGTGTGTGTGTGTGTGGGTATGTGTGTGTGTGTGTGTGTGTGTGTGTGTGTGTGTGTGTGTGTGTGTGTGTGTGTGTGTGGGTATGTGTGTGTGTGTGTGTGGGTATGTGTGTGTGTGTGTGTGTGTGTGTGTGTGTGTGTGTGTGTGTGGGTATGTGTGTGTGTGTGTGTGTGTGTGTGTGGGTATGTGTGTGTGTGTGTGTGGGTATGTGTGTGTGTGTGTGTGTGTGTGGGTGTGTGTGTGTGTGTGTGGGTGTGGGGGTTTATTTCTACTATTCATCCTTCCCTTCCTTCCCACCTGCTGACCACCACCACACTCCACAACACTTTGTGGTGACAACAACAACAACAACAACAACAACAACAACAACAACAACAACAACGAACAACCCACCACCACAACCCCCCCCCCTCTCCCCCTCCCCTTCGAGACTCTGACGTCACCAACACATACGAAATGTAAACATTTTCTGACGTCACGTTGTGTTGTTTATAACCCAACTTTATATTACAACTTCCTTCTATATATGTCATATATATATATATATATATATATATATATATATATATATATATATATATATATATATATATATATATATATATATATATATATATATATATATATATATATATATATATATATATATATACATACGACTAACTTCAATATTTGGCTGGTTAGATCCGATGTAAACAACAATATTTACAACCTTGACCACTATGTGTGGGGCAAGGTTATAACCGGAAACTTAATAATAAACTTAGTGTTGTAACAACCGACATGTGACGGTGACCTAGTGTTGCCAGCACAATGCGTGTATCCAAGGTTGTAATTATTACTTGCATGAAGGTTGTACATATGTTTCATCATCAAGGTTGTAAGTTAACAGCAGCAAACACGTGGATGAAGGATATGTGGATCTTCCACAGTAAACGATTGCACTGTGTTCATTACAAGCTTCAGTTATAGTGGGTTATTAATTATAGTGGGTTATTAATTATAGTGGGTTATTAATTATAGTGAGTTATTAATTATAGTTGGTTATTAATTATAGTTGGTTATTAATTATAGTGGGTTATTAATTATAGTGGGTTATTAATTATAGTGAGTTATTAATTATAGTGGGTTATTGATTATAGTGGGTTATTAATTATAGTGGGTTATTGATTATAGTGGGTTATTAATCATAGTGGGTTATCAATCATAGTGGGTTATTAATTATAGTGGGTTATTAATTATAGTCGGTTATTAATCAGTTGTACAATTATAGTGGGTTATTAATCATAGTGGGTTATTAATCAAAGTGGGTTATTAATTATAGTGGGTTATTAATCATAGTGGGTTATTAATCATAATGGGTTATTAATCATAGTGGGTTATTAATCATAGTGGGTTATTTATTATAGTGGGTTAATAATCATAGTGGGTTATTAACCATAGTGGGTTATTAATCATAGTGGGTTATTAATCATAGTGGGTTATTAATTATAGTGGGTTATTAATCATAGTGGGTTATTAATCATAGTGGGTTATTAATTATAGTGGGTTATTAATTATAGTGGGTTATTAATCATAGTGGGTTATTAATCGTAGTGGGTTATTAATCATAGTGGGTTATTAATCATAGTGGGTTATTAATTATAGTGGGTTATTAATCATAGTGGGTTTTTAATTATAGCGGGTTATTAATCATAGTGGGTTATTAATTATAGTGGGTTATTAATCATAGTGGGTAATTAATTATAGTGGGTTATTAATCATAGTGTGTTATTAATCATAGTGGGTTATTAATCATAGTGGGTTATTAATCATAGTGGGTTATTAATCATAGTGGGTTATTAATTATAGTGGGTTATTAATCATAGTGGGTTATTAATCATAGTTGGTTATTAATTATAGTGGGTTATTAATTATAGTGGGTTATTAATCATAGTGGGTTATTAATCATAGTGGGTTATTAATTATAGTGGGTTATTAATCATAGTGGGTAATTAATTATAGTGGGTTATTAATCATAGTGGGTTATTAATTATAGTGGGTTATTAATCATAGTGGGTTATTAATCATAGTGGGTTATTAATCATAGTGGGTTATTAATCATAGTGGGTTATTAATTATAGTGGGTTATTAATCATAGTGGGTTATTAATTATGGTGGGTTATTATTCATAGTGGGTTATTAATCATAGTCGGTAATTAATCATAGTGGGTTATTAATCATAGTGGGTTATTAATTTAATCATAGTGGGTTATCAATTAGTTGTACTTTCAAATATTATGCTCAGTCGTGTTGTATATATAAACTTAACATTGACCACATTTATATAAGTTAGTTAATCTAGTGAGTCAGTTATGGTTAGTTAATCTAGTGAGTCACTCATTCATAACTGATTTAATGACAACATTATATCATAACCTTCAACCATGTACACCATGATCACTAGTGTTAACCATCCTGTGTATGTACGTACACTCGTCACAATCTGTGTATGTACGTACACTCATCACAACCTGTGTGCGTACGTACACTCATCACAACCTGTGTGCGTACGTACAATCGTCACAACCTGTGTACCTACGTACACTCGTCACAACCTAGGTACATACGTACACTCGTCACAGACTGTGTACATA
Organism: Panulirus ornatus; assembly: GCF_036320965.1. Taxonomy (NCBI): domain Eukaryota; kingdom Metazoa; phylum Arthropoda; class Malacostraca; order Decapoda; family Palinuridae; genus Panulirus; species Panulirus ornatus. The sequence continues at coordinate 10,175,547 of NC_092268.1, forward strand.
AGTACTGTCGTCACAACCTGTGTACGTAAGTACAGTCGTCACAACCTGTGTACGTACGTACACTCGTCGCAATCTGTGTACGTACGTACACTCGTCGCAACCTATGCGCGTACATACACTCGTCGTAACCTCTGTACGTACGTACATTCGTCACAATCTGTGTACGTACGTACACTCGTCACAATCTGTTTACGCACGTACACTTGTCACAACCTGTGTACATACGTACACTCGTCACAATCTGTTTACGTACGTACACTCGTCACAATCTGTTTACGTACGTACCGTCGTCACAATCTGTTTACGTACATATACTCGTCACAACCTATGTACGTACGTACATTTGTCGCAGCCTCTGTACGTACGTACACTCGTCACAACTGTATACGCACGTGCACTCGTCACCTCTGCATGTACATAAACCCCCTCACAATCTGTGTACGTACGTACACTCGTCACAATCTGTGTACGTAGGTACACTCTTCACAACCTGTGTACGTACGTACACTCGTCACAACCTGTGTACTTAAGTACATTCGTCACAACCTGTGTACGTACGTACACTCGTCACAATCTGTTTACGTACGTACACTCGTCACAACCTCTGCACGTACGTACACCCGTCACAATCTGTGTACATACGTACACTCGTCACAATCTGTGTACGTACGTACACTCTTCACAACCTGTGTACGTACGTACACTCGTCACAACCTGCGTACTTAAGTACAATCGTCACAACCTGTGTGCGTACGTACACTCGTCACAATCTGTACGTACATACACTCGTCACCGGTGTACGTACGTACTCTCGTCACAATCTGCGTACGCAAGTACTCTCGTCACAACCTGTGTACGTACGTACACTCGTCACAACCTATGTACGTACGTACACTCGTCAACCTGTGCATTTACGTACACTCGTCACCTGTGTACGTACATATACTCGTCACAACCTGTGTACGTACGTACACTCGTCACAACCCATGTACGTACGTACACTCGTCAACCTGTGTATTTACGTACACTCGTCACAACCTGTGTACGTACGTACACTCGTCACAGTAAACCCACATTACAAGCACACACAGTACGTCACAACCTCGCTTCCAACCGTACGATGTAACAGACCCCGTCACCACAACCCATCCTCTACACTGATGGTGGCGAAGACGGTTATATGAATAATGATTATATATAACAACATGATGATGATGATGATCATTATTATTATCATTATTGCATGATAATAGAATATACATAAAGTGTCGTACATTCATGTGAGGACGAAGCAACACATCAGGTTATATGATAACAACCTTGTTATACCTGAGAGTTACAACCTTGTAGTATAACGACCATACAACCTCAGCTGATGTTCAGCTGATGATACCAGACCTTAATGATGGAAATATATATCATTCAACATTACAACTCCTGTCATTATTATACATTGATTATACAATGGGTCGTGGAGCATACTGCAGGGGTCGTGGGTTAATGTGGTCGTGGAGCATAATGCAGGGGTCGTGGGTTCGTGTGGTCGTGGAGCATAATGCAGGGGTCGTGGGTTAGTGTGGTCGTGGAGCATACTGCAGGGGTCGTGGGTTCGTGTGGTCGTGGAGCATAATGCAGGGGTCGTGGGTTAGTGTGGTCGTGGAGCATACTGCAGGGGTCGTGGGTTAGTGTGGTCGTGGAGCATACTGCAGGGGTCGTGGGTTAGTGTGGTCGTGGAGCATACTGCAGGGGTCGTGGGTTAGTGTGGTCGTGGAGCATAATGCAGGGGTCGTGGGTTGGTGTGATCGTGGAGCATACTGCAGGGGTTGTGGGTTTGTGTGGTTGTGGAGCATACTGCAGGGGTCGTGGGTTAGTGTGGTCGTGGAGCATACTGCAGGGGTCTTGGTTTAGTGTGGTCGTGGAGCATACTGCAGGGGTCGTGGGTTTGTGTGGTTGTGGAGCATACTGCAGGGGTCGTGGGGCATACTGCAGGGGTTGTGGGTTTGTGTGGTTGTGGAGCATACTGCAGGGTCGTGGGTTAGTGTGGTCGTGGAGCATACTGCAGGGGTCGTGGGTTAGTGTGGTCGTGGAACATACAGCTGGAGTCGTGGGTTAGTGTGGTCGTGGGTCATATTGCAGGAGTCGTGGATTAGTGTGGTCGTGGAGCATACTCATGGGTCGTGGGTAAGTGTGATCGTGGAGCATACTGCAGGGGTCGTGGGTTAGTGTGGTCGTGAAGCATACTGCAGGGGTCGTGGGTTAGTGTGGTCGTGGAGCATACTGCAGGGGTCGTGGGTTAGTGTGGTCGTGGAGCATACTGCAGGTGTCGTGGGGTAGTGAGGTCGTGGGACATATTGCAGGGGTCGTGGGATAGTGTGGTCGTGGAGCATAGTGCAGGGGTCGTGGGTTAGTGTGGTCGTGGAGCATACTGCAGGGGTCGTGGGATAGTGTGGTCGTGGGACATACTGCGTGGGTCGTGGGTTAGTGAGGTCGTGGGACATATTACAGGGGTCGTGGGATAGTGAGGTCGTGGGGCATACTGCAGGGGTCGTGGGATAGTGAGGTCGTGGGACATACTGCAGGGGTCGCGGGTTAGTGAGGTCGTGGGACATATTGCAGGGTCGTGGGATAGTGAGGTCGTGGGACATATTGCAAGGTCGTGGGATAATGAGGTCGTGGGACATATTGCAGGGTCGTGGGACATAGTGCAGGGTCGTGGGATAGTGAGGTCGTGGGATAGTGAGGTCGTGCGATAGTGAGGTCGTGGGATAGTGAGGTCGTGGGATTGAGGTCGTGGGATAGTGAGGTCGTGGGATAGTGAGGTCGTGGGATTGAGGTCGTGGGATAGTGAGGTCGTGGGATAGTGAGGTCGTGGGATTGAGGTCGTGGGATAGTGAGGTCGTGGGATAGTGAGGTCGTGGGATAGTGAGGTCGTGGGATTGAGGTCTTGGGATAGTGAGGTCGTGGGATAGTGAGGTCGTGGGATAGTGAGGTCGTGGGATTGAGGTCGTGGGATAGTGAGGTCGTGGGACAGTGAGGTCGTGGGATTGAGGTCGTGGGATAGTGAGGTCGTGGGATTGAGGTCGTGGGATAGTGAGGTCGTGGGATAGTGAGGTCGTGGGATAGTGAGGTCGTGGGATTGAGGTCGTGGGATAGTGAGGTCGTGGGATAGTGAGGTCGTGGGATAGTGAGGTCGTGGGATTGAGGTCGTGGGATAGTGAGGTCGTGGGATAGTGAGGTCGTGGGATAGTGAGGTCGCGGGATTGAGGTCGTGGGATAGTGAGGTCGTGGGATAGTGAGGTCGTGGGATAGTGAGGTCGTGGGATAGTGAGGTCGTGGGATAGTGAGGTCGTGGGATAGTGAGGTCGTGGGATAGTGAGGTCGTGGGATTGAGGTCGTGGGATAGTGAGGTCGTGGGATAGTGAGGTCGTGGGATAGTGAGGTCGTGGAATTGAGGTCGTGGGATAGTGAGGTCGTGGGATAGAGGTCGTAGGATAGTGAGGTCGTGGGAGAGTGAGGTCGTGGGATAGTGAGGTCATGGGATAGTGAGGTCGTGGGATAGTGAGGTCGTGGGATAGTGAGGTCGTGGGATAGTGAGGTTGTGGGATAGTGAGGTCTGGGATAGTGAGGTCGTTGGATAGTGAGGTCGTGGGATAGTGAGGTCGTGGGATAGTGAGGTCGTGGGATAATGTGGTCGTGGGATAGTGAGGTCGTGGGATAGTGTGGTCGTGGGATAGTGAGGTCGTGGGATAGTGTGGTCGTGGGATAGTGAGGTCGTGGGATAGTGAGGTCGTGGGATAGTGAGGTCGTGGGATAGTGAGGTCGTGGGATAATGAGGTCGTGGGATAGTGAGGTCGTGGGATTGAGGTCGTGGGATAGTGAGGTCGTGGGATAGTGAGGTCGTGGGATAGTGAGGTCGTGGGATAGTGAGGTCGTGGGATAGTGAGGTCGTGGGATAGTGAGGTCGTGGAATTGAGGTCGTGGGATAGTGAGGTCGTGGGATAGAGGTCGTAGGATAGTGAGGTCGTGGGATAGTGAGGTCGTGGGATAGTGAGGTCGTGGGATAGTGAGGTCGTGGGATAGTGAGGTCGTGGGATAGTGAGGTCGTGGGATAGTGAGGTCGTGGGATAGGAGGTCGTGGGATAGTGAGGTCGTGGGATAGTGAGGTCGTGGGATAGTGAGGTCGTGGGATAGTGAGGTCGTGGGATAGTGAGGTCGTGGGATAGTGAGGTCGTGGGATAGTGTGGTCGTGGGATAGTGAGGTCGTGGGATAGTGAGGTCGTGGGATAGTGAGGTCGTGGGATAGTGAGGTCGTGGGATAGTGAGGTCGTGGGATAGTGAGGTCGTGGGATAGTGAGGTCGTGGGATAGTGAGGTCGTGGGATAGTGAGGTCGTGGGATAGTGAGGTCGTGGGATAGTGAGGTCGTGGGATAGTGAGGTCGTGGGATAGTGAGGTCGTGGGATAGTGAGGTCGTGGGATAGTGAGGTCGTGGGATAGTGAGGTCGTGGGATAGTGAGGTCGTGGGATAGTGAGGTCGTGGGATAGTGAGGTCGTGGGATAGTGAGGTCGTGGGATAGTGAGGTCGTGGGATAGTGTGGTCGTGGGATAAGTGAGGTCGTGGGATAGTGAGGTCGTGGATTGAGGTCGTGGATAGTGAGGTCGTGGATGAGGTCGTGGATGTGGGTCGTGGATATGAGGTCGTGGATAGTGAGTGTGGGATATGAGTGTGGATAGGGTGATGTGGATAGTGAGGTGTGGGATGGGTCGTGGATAGTGGGTCGTGATATGAGTCGTGGGATTGGGTCGTGGATAGTGAGGTCGTGGGATTGAGGTCGTGGATAGTGATGGTGGGATATGAGTCGTGGATTGAGTCGTGGATAGTGAGGTCGTGGGATTGAGGTCTGGGATAGTGAGGTCGTGGGATTGAGGTCGTGGATAGTGAGGTCGTGGGATAGTGGTCGTGGATTGAGGTCGTGGATATGAGGTCGTGGGATAGTGAGTCGGATTGTCGTGGATTGAGGTCGTGGGATAGTGAGGTCGTGGATAGTAAAGGTCGTGGATAGTGAGGTCGTGGATTGAGGTCGTGGGATGTGAGGGTCGTGGGATAGTGAGGTCGTGGATAGTGAGGTCGTGGGATTGAGGTCGTGGATATGAGGTCGTGGATATGAGGTCGTGGATAGTGAGGTCGTGGGAAGTGGGTCGTGGGATAGTGAGGTCGTGGATAGTGAGGTCGTGGGATAGTGAGGTCGTGGGATAGTGAGGTCGTGGGAGTGAGGTCGTGGATGGTCTAGGGATAGTGAGGTCTGGGATAGTGAGGTCGTGGGATAGTGAGGTCGTGGGATAGTGAGGTGTGTGGGATAGTGAGGTCGTGGATAGTGGTCGTGGGATAGTGAGCGTGGGATAGTGAGGTCGTGGGATAGTGAGGTCGTGGGATAGTGATGTGGGATAGTGAGGTCGTGGGATAGTGGGTCGTGGGATAGTGGGTCGTGGGATAGTGAGGTCGTGGGATAGTGAGGTCGTGGGATAGTGAGGTCGTGGGATAGTGAGGTCGTGGGATAGTGAGGTCGTGGGATAGTGGGTCGTGGGTAGTGAGGTCGTGGATAGTGAGGTCGTGGGATAGTGAGGTCGTGGGATAGTGAGGTCGTGGGATAGTGAGGTCGTGGGATAGTGAGGTCGTGGGATAGTGAGGTCGTGGGATAGTGAGGTCGTGGGATAGTGAGGTCGTGGGATAGTGAGGTCGTGGGATAGTGAGGTCGTGGGATAGTGAGGTCGTGGGATTATCGGGATAGTGAGGTCGTGGATAGTGAGGTCGTGGGATAGTGAGGTCGTGGGATAGTGAGGTCGTGGGATAGTGAGGTCGTGGATATGATTATGGATGTGAGGTCGTGGGATAGTGAGGTCGTGGGATAGTGAGGTCGTGGGATAGTGAGGTCGTGGGATAGTGAGGTGTGGATAGTGAGGTCGTGGGATAGTGAGGTCGTGGGATAGAGGTCGTGGGATAGTGAGGTTGGGATAGTGAGGTCGTGGGATAGTGAGGTGGATGTGGTCGTGGGATATGATGGATAGTGAGGTCGTGGGATAGTGAGGTCGTGGGATAGTGAGGTCGTGGGATAGTGAGGTCGTGGGATAGTGAGGTCGTGGGATAGTGAGGTCGTGGGATAGTAGGGTCGTGGGATAGTGAGGTCGTGGGATAGTGAGGTCGTGGGATTATGTGGAGGTCGTGGGATAGTGAGGTCGTGGGATAGTGAGGTCGTGGGATAGTGAGGTCGTGGGATAGTGGGTCGTGGGATAGTGAGGTCGTGGGATAGTGATGGTCGTGGGATAGTGAGGTCGTGGATGATAGTGAGGTCGTGGGATAGTGAGGTCGTGGGATAGTGAGGTCGTGGGATAGTGAGGTCGTGGGATAGTGATGGTCGTGGATAGTGGGTAAGTGGGATAACTGGAGTCTGGATACGTGGAGGTGGGGTATGTGGGTCGTGTGGTAGGGGGTGCTGTTGTATATAACTAGGTCTGGATAGTGAGTGTGATAATCGTGGATAGTGAGGTCGTGGCATAGTGGTACGTAGGGATGGAGGTGAGGGGATAGTGTTGGTCGTGGGATAGTGGTCGTGGATAGTGAGGTCGTGGGATAGTGAGGTCGTGGGATAGTGAGGTCGTGGGATAGTGGGTCGTGGGATAGTGATGGTCGTGGGATAGTGAGGTCGTGGGATAGGTGGGTCGTGGGATAGTGAGGTCGTGGGATAGTGAGGTCGTGGGATAGTGAGGTCGTTGAGTGTGATAGTGAGGTCGTGGGATAGTGAGGTCGTGGGATAGTGAGGTCGTGGGATAGTGTGGTCGTGGGATAGTGAGGTCGTGGGATAGTGAGGTCGTGGGATAGTGAGGTCGTGGGATAGTGAGGTCGTGGGATAGTGAGGTCGTGGGATAGTGTGGTCGTGGGTTGGGAACGTGAACCCGGAAGATGACGTGGGTAGTGGGGTAGTGTGGGTGTGTGGGGGGAGCATGTTGTATATAACCTCACGTCTCAGATGTTATTAATGGAGGGAGCGTGGCAGCCAGCTGCTCACGTCACGGGGAGGGAGGGAGGGAGTAGTGTTGGGGACGGGGAGGGAGGGAGGGAGGGAGGGAGGGAGTAGTGCTGGGGACGGGGAGGGAGGGAGGGAGTGAGGGATGGGAGAGTGCTGGGGACGTGTGTGGCGGGTTAGAGTTGGGTGATGGGGGTAGAGAGGGTAGGGTATGTTGCAGAGGAGAAGAGGAGGAGGAGGAGAGGGAGGAGGAGGAGGTGGGACGGGGAGGAGGAGGGAGTAGGTGGGGAGGGGAGGAGGGAGGGAGGAGGGAGTATGCTGGGGACGGGGGGAGGAGGGGAGGGTGTAGTGTGGGACGTGTGTGGGGGTTAGAAGTGGTGATGAGGTAAGAGGGTGGTATGTTGCAGAGGAAGAAGAGAGAGAGAGGAGCGACAGAGCCTGTAGGAGGAGAGAGTATGAGAGAGAGGCAGAGGAGGAGAGAGGAGGGGAAAGAGAGGCGTTGAGGCAGATATATGGCATGGATAATCTTTCTACAGGAGAGACCCCCCACCTGTCCTGTACCACCTTGAATCCTGGCACAAATGAGCACACCACACGTCTGCTTCTTCATCATACAACCTCTTCCTTTATACACTTTCCTTCTAGAGACCTTCCTTCATCATACCTTCCGTTCCTACCTGGTTGTAGTATGACCGTTCCTGTGTATATGGCCGTTCCTTATGCGTTCGTGGTATGGCGTTCCTGGTTGTAGTATGACCGTTCCTGGTTGTAGTATGGCCGGTTCCTGGTTGTAGTATGACCGTTCCTGGTTTGTAAGTATGACCGTTCCTGGTTGTAGTATGGCCGTTCCTGGTTGTAGTATGGCCGTTCCTGGTTGTGTATGGCCGTTCCTGGTTGTAGTATGGCCGTTCCTGGTTGTAGTATGACCGTTCCTGGTTGTAGTATGACCGTTCCTGGTTGTATGTTGTGTAGTAGACCGTTCCTGGTTGTAGTATGGCCGTTCCTGGTTTGTAGTATGGCCGTTCCTGGTTGTAGTATGGACCGTTCCTGGTTGTGTATGACCGTTCCTGGTTGTAGTATGACCGTTCCTGGTTGTAGTATGACCGTTCCTGGTTGTAGTATGGCCGTTCCTGGTTGTAGTATGGCCGTTCCTGGTTGTAGTATGCCGTTCTGGTGTAGTATGGACCGTTCCTGGTTGTAGTATGGCCGTTCCTGGTTGTGTATGAGCCGTTCCTGGTTGTAGTATGACCGTTCCTGGTTGTAGTATGGCCGTTCCTGGTTGTGGTATGGCCGTTCCTGGTTGTAGTATGGCCGTTCCTGGTTGTAGTATGGCCGTTCCTGGTTGTAGTATGACCGTTCCTGGTTGTAGTATGGCCGTTCCTGGTTGTAGTATGGACCGTTCCTGGTTGTAGTATGACCGTTCCTGGTTGTAGTATGGCCGTTCCTGGTTGTAGTATGACCGTTCCTGGTTGTAGTATGACCGTTTCCTGGTTGTAGTATGGCCGTTCCTGGTTGTTGTATGACCGTTCCTGGTTGTTGTATGGCCGTTCCTGGTTGTAGTATGACCGTTCCTGGTTGTAGTATGACCGTTCCTGGTTGTGTATGGACCGTTCCTGGTTGTGGTATGACCGTTCCTGGTTGTAGTATGACCGTTCCTGGTTGTGGTATGGCCGTTCCTGGTTGTAGTATGACCGTTCCTGGTTGTAGTATGGCCGTTCCTGGTTGTGGTATGGCCGTTCTTGGTTGTGGTATGGCCGTTCCTGGTTGTAGTATGGCCGTTCCTGGTTGTAGTATGACCGTTCCTGGTTGTAGTATGGCCGTTCCTGGTTGTAGTATGGCCGTTCCTGGTTGTAGTATGACCGTTCCTGGTTGTAGTATGACCGTTCCTGGTTGTGGTATGACCGTTCCTGGTTGTAGTATGACCGTTCCTGGTTGTAGTATGGCCGTTCCTGGTTGTAGTATGACCGTTCCTGGTTGTGGTATGGCCGTTCCTGGTTGTGGTATGACCGTTCCTGGTTGTAGTATGGCCGTTCCTGGTTGTGGTATGACCGTTCCTGGTTGTAGTATGGCCGTTCCTGGTTGTGTATGACCGTTCCTGGTTGTAGTATGGCCGTTCCTGGTTGTGGTATGGCCGTTCCTGGTTGTAGTATGGCCGTTCCTGGTTGTAGTATGGCCGTTCCTGGTTGTGGTATGACCGTTCCTGGTTGTGGTATGACCGTTCCTGGTTGTAGTATGACCGTTCCTGGTTGTAGTATGACCGTTCCTGGTTGTGGTATGACCGTTCCTGGTTGTAGTATGGCCGTTCCTGGTTGTAGTATGACCGTTCCTGGTTGTAGTATGGCCGTTCCTGGTTGTGGTATGGCCGTTCCTGGTTGTAGTATGACCGTTCCTGGTTGTAGTATGGCCGTTCCTGGTTGTGGTATGACCGTTCCTGGTTGTAGTATGGCCGTTCCTGGTTGTAGTATGACCGTTCCTGGTTGTAGTATGGCCGTTCCTGGTTGTAGTATGGCCGTTCCTGGTTGTAGTATGGCCGTTCCTGGTTGTGGTATGACCGTTCCTGGTTGTGGTATGGCCGTTCCTGGTTGTAGTATGACCGTTCCTGGTTGTAGTATGACCGTTCCTGGTTGTAGTATGACCGTTCCTGGTTGTAGTATGGCCGTTCCTGGTTGTAGTATGGCCGTTCCTGGTTGTGGTATGACCGTTCCTGGTTGTAGCGTTCCTGGTTGTAGTATGGCCGTTCCTGGTTGTAGTATGGCCGTTCCTGGTTGTGGTATGACCGTTCCTGGTTGTAGCGTTCCTGGTTGTAGTATGGCCGTTCCTGGTTGTGGTATGACCGTTCCTGGTTGTAGCGTTCCTGGTTGTAGTATGGCCGTTCCTGGTTGTGGTATGACCGTTCCTGGTTGTAGTATGACCGTTCCTGGTTGTAGTATGACCGTTCCTGGTTGTAGTATGGCCGTTCCTGGTTGTAGTATGACCGTTCCTGGTTGTAGTATGACCGTTCCTGGTTGTAGTATGACCGTTCCTGGTTGTAGTATGGCCGTTCCTGGTTGTAGTATGGCCGTTCCTGGTTGTGGTATGACCGTTCCTGGTTGTAGCGTTCCTGGTTGTAGTATGGCCGTTCCTGGTTGTAGTATGACCGTTCCTGGTTGTGGTATGACCGTTCCTGGTTGTAGCGTTCCTGGTTGTAGTATGGCCGTTCCTGGTTGTGGTATGACCGTTCCTGGTTGTAGTATGACCGTTCCTGGTTGTAGTATGACCGTTCCTGGTTGTAGTATGACCGTTCCTGGTTGTAGTATGACCGTTCCTGGTTGTAGTATGGCCGTTCCTGGTTGTAGTATGGCCGTTCCTGGTTGTGGTATGACCGTTCCTGGTTGTAGCGTTCCTGGTTGTAGTATGGCCGTTCCTGGTTGTAGTATGACCGTTCCTGGTTGTGGTATGACCGTTCCTGGTTGTAGCGTTCCTGGTTGTAGTATGGCCGTTCCTGGTTGTGGTATGACCGTTCCTGGTTGTAGCGTTCCTGGTTGTAGTATGGCCGTTCCTGGTTGTGGTATGACCGTTCCTGGTTGTAGTATGACCGTTCCTGGTTGTAGTATGGCCGTTCCTGGTTGTGGTATGACCGTTCCTGGTTGTAGTATGACCGTTCCTGGTTGTAGTATGACCGTTCCTGGTTGTAGTATGACCGTTCCTGGTTGTAGTATGACCGTTCCTGGTTGTAGTATGGCCGTTCCTGGTTGTAGTATGGCCGTTCCTGGTTGTGGTATGACCGTTCCTGGTTGTAGCGTTCCTGGTTGTAGTATGGCCGTTCCTGGTTGTAGTATGACCGTTCCTGGTTGTGGTATGACCGTTCCTGGTTGTAGTATGACCGTTCCTGGTTGTAGTATGACCGTTCCTGGTTGTGGTATGACCGTTCCTGGTTGTAGTATGACCGTTCCTGGTTGTAGTATGGCCGTTCCTGGTTGTAGTATGGCCGTTCCTGGTTGTAGTATGACCGTTCCTGGTTGTAGTATGACCGTTCCTGGTTGTGGTATGGCCGTTCCTGGTTGTAGTATGACCGTTCCTGGTTGTAGTATGACCGTTCCTGGTTGTAGTATGACCGTTCCTGGTTGTAGTATGACCGTTCCTGGTTGTGGTATGACCGTTCCTGGTTGTGGTATGACCGTTCCTGGTTGTAGTATGACCGTTCCTGGTTGTAGCGTTCCTGGTTGTAGTATGGCCGTTCCTGGTTGTGGTATGACCGTTCCTGGTTGTAGTATGACCGTTCCTGGTTGTAGTATGACCGTTCCTGGTTGTGGTATGACCGTTCCTGGTTGTAGCGTTCCTGGTTGTAGTATGACCGTTCCTGGTTGTGGTATGACCGTTCCTGGTTGTAGCGTTCCTGGTTGTAGTATGGCCGTTCCTGGTTGTGGCACACCAGAGTTATGAACGTTGGTTCTTAATGTACAACTTGAACACTGGACACCAACAACAACAACAACAATCAAGGTTGTGTTGGTCTTGAGACAGCTGGTGCCACCTGGAGCCAGCTGGTGCCACCTGGAGACAGCTGGTGCCACCTGGAGCCAGCTGGTGCCACCTGTAGACAGCTGGTGCCACCTGGAGACAGCTGGTGCCACCTGGAGACAGCTGGTGCCACCTGGCGACAGCTGGTGCCACCTGGAGACAGCTGGTGCCACCTGGAGACAGCTGGTGCCACCTGGAGACAGCTGGTGCCACCTGGCGACAGCTGGTGCCACCTGGAGACAGCTGGTGCCACCTGGAGACAGCTGGTGCCACCTGGAGACAGCTGGTGCCACCTGGAGACAGCTGGTGCCACCTGGAGCCAGCTGGTGCCACCTGTAGACAGCTGGTGCCACCTGGAGACAGCTGGTGCCACCTGGAGACAGCTGGTGCCACCTGTAGACAGCTGGTGCCACCTGGAGACAGCTGGTGCCACCTGGAGACAGCTGGTGCCACCTGGAGACAGCTGGTGCCACCTGGAGACAGCTGGTGCCACCTGGCGACAGCTGGTGCCACCTGGAGACAGCTGGTGCCACCTGGAGACAGCTGGTGCCACCTGGAGACAGCTGGTGCCACCTGGAGACAGCTGGTGCCACCTGGAGACAGCTGGTGCCACCTGGAGACAGCTGTGTCTACGACCACTCACCACTTGACCTTATTACTGAGTCATCAGGTCACATCCTGACCTGTTTCATTCCTGTAATTCTTCCTCTGGGGTTGTAGTTGTTTGTGGTTCATCACGTGATCAAACTACACTCCATTACGATCGGTCAACACCAATAACATGACCCCAGTTCCCTCCACACATCAAAATGGTCATTGTGATCTTTCTGACAACAATGTTTCGACCACTGGTGGTTCGAACGGTTCGTTGAACCTGTTTAACACAATGACTTTAGGTCATGTTCGAAACAGTGTACGAACCATGTGTTGTTTCAACTGTTTCTCTTTGACCCCAAACAAACTGGTCGGCTGGCAGCGGGACGCGGGGTGTGATGGAACCTGATATGTAGATGGCAGAGGTAGATGGACGCAGTGATTATTATTACCATTCTGTATTGTTCTTTATTTTCAAATTTTATTTATTGATAATGTATAAAGGAAGCCATTGTTGTTGTGGTTGTGGTTGTTTCCTGGGCAGACAGACGTCTCGGCAGCCACCGTACGACAACTGCTACCGAAGACATGCTCATCTATTCTCGACCATAAGAGCAACATCACATATATTAACCAACCATTATTTTCCCCACATTGTTATTGTGTAACGTCTCATGTTCTTCAATATTACACTTTATGTAAAATGAATTGGCAATTATGAATAAATTGTAAGTAAATTAACGTCCATTGTTTACCTAACCTGGACTGTATTATACACGAGATGTGCAACATCTTCATCATGAAGACATGTGCAACATCTTCATCATGAAGACATGTGCAACATCTTCATCATGAAGACATGTGCAACATCTTCATCATGAAGACATGTGCAACATCTTCATCATGAAGACATGTGCAACATCTTCATCATGAAGACATGTGCAACATCTTCATCATGAAGACATGTGCAACATCTTCATCATGAAGACATGTGCAACATCTTCATCATGAAGACATGTGCAACATCTTCATCATGAAGACATGTGCAACATCTTCATCATGAAGACATGTGCAACATCTTCATCATGAAGACATGTGCAACATCTTCATCATGAAGACATGTGCAACATCTTCATCATGAAGACATGTGCAACATCTTCATCATGAAGACATGTGCAACATCTTCATCATGAAGACATGTGCAACATCTTCATCATGAAGACATGTGCAACATCTTCATCATGAAGACATGTGCAACATCTTCATCATGAAGACATGTGCAACATTGACCACAGGAAAGACAAAATAAATACATTGGATTCCATTGGTTTATCATATCCTTAGACCGAGTGAGGTACGTACATACGTGTGTGTTCAGGGCATTAAACACACAAAGGTAGTAGTAACATAAAGGTTATTTTCCCTTTTTTTAACTTTAAAAATGATCAAGATTGGATCCTAGGGTTTAGGGAACCCCCGCCCCCCCATTGGTGATATTTCTCATATTAATCATTTATGTTGTGTCTAACCGTCTCTCTGGTTGTCCCCGCCATCTCACTCCCTTCATCTAGTGCTGTCTCCACCATCCTTCTCTTATACCTCTTCCCTCTCAACCCTTGCTCATGTCTCTCCCTTCCTCCCACGTCAATAACCCTTGCTCATGTCTCTCCCTTCCTCCCACGTCAATAACCCTTGCTCATGTCTCTCCCTTCCTCCCACGTCAATAACCCTTGCTCATGTCTCTCCCTTCCTCCCACGTCAATAACCCTTCCTCACGTCTCTCCCCTCCCCCTCCTCATTAACCCTTCCTCATGTCTCTCTCCTCCCCATCTCATCAACCCTTCTTCCTCATATAACGTATAACATAAATCTTATACAGAACTTTGCACAAAGTATTGCTCACAACTGACTGAAATTAAATTCATGTATTGTAAATTCTTCCTTTTTTCCACATTTTGTATAATCTATTATCTTTGTATGTATAATCTATTATCTTTGTATGTATAATCTATTATCTTTGTATGTATAATCTATTATCTTTGTATGTATAATCTATTATCTTTGTATATATATAATCTATTATCTTTGTATGTATAATCTATTATCTTTGTATGTATAATCTATTATCTTTGTATGTATAATCTATTATCTTTGTATGTATAATCTATTATCTTTGTATGTATAATCTTTTATCTTTGTATGTCTAATCTATTATCTTTGTATGTATAATCTATTATCTTTGTATGTATAATCTTTTATCTTTGTATATATAATCTATTATCTTTGTATGTATAATCTATTATCTTTGTATGTATAATCTATTATCTTTGTATGTATAATCTACTATCTTTGTATGTATAATCTATTATCTTTGTATAATCTTTTATCTTTGTATGTATAATCTAGTATCTTTGTATATATAATCTATTATCTTTGTATGTATAATCTATTATCTTTGTATGTATAATCTATTATCTTTGTATGTATAATCTTTTATCTTTGTATATATAATCTATTATCTTTGTATGTATAATCTATTATCTTTGTATGTATAATCTTTTATCTTTGTATGTATAATCTATCATCTTTGTATGTATAATCTTTTATCTTTGTATGTATGATCTATTATCTTTGTATATATAATCTATTATCTTTGTATGTATAATCTATTATCTTTGTATGTAAAATCTATTATCTTTGTATGTATAATCTATTATCTTTGTATGTATAATCTATTATCATTGTATGTATAATCTATTATCTTTGTATGTATAGTCTATTATCTTTGTATGTATAATCTATTAGCTTTGTATGTATAATCTATTATCTTTGTATGTATAATCTATTATCTTTGTATGTATAATCTATTATCTTTGTATGTATAATCTATTATCTTTGTATGTATAATCTATTATCTTTGTATGTATAATCTATTATCTTTGTATGTATAATCTATTATCTTTGTATGTATAATCTATTATCTTTGTATGTATAATCTATTATCTTTGTATGTATAATCTATTATCTTTGTATGTATAATCTATTATCTTTGTATGTATAATCTATTATCTTTGTATGTATAATCTATTATCTTTGTATGTATAATCTATTATCTTTGTATGTATAATCTATTATCTTTGTATGTATAATCTATTATCTTTGTATGTATAATCTATTATCTTTGTATGTATAATCTATTATCTTTGTATGTATAATCTATTATCTTTGTATGTATAATCTATTATCTTTGTATGTATAATCTATTATCTTTGTATGTATAATCTATTATCTTTGTATGTATAATCTATTATCTTTGTATGTATAATCTATTATCTTTGTATGTATAATCTATTATCTTTGTATGTATAATCTATTATCTTTGTATGTATAATCTATTATCTTTGTATTATAATCTATTATCTTTGTATGTATAATCTATTATCTTTGTATGTATAATCTATATCTTGTATGTATAATCTTTATCTTTGTATGTCTAATCTATTATCTTTGTATGTATAATCTATTATCTTTGTATGTATAATCTATTATCTTTGTATGTATAATCTATTATCTTTGTATGTATAATCTGTTATCTTTGTATATATAATCTATTATCTTTATATGTATAATCTATTATCTTTGGATGTATAATCTTTTATCTTTGTATGTATAATCTATTATCTTTGTATGTATAATCTTTTATCTTTGTATGTCTAATCTATTATCTTTGTATGTATAATCTATTATCTTTGTATGTAAAATCTATTATCTTTGTATGTATAATCTATTATCTTTGTATATATAATCTATTATCTTTATATGTATAATCTATTATCTTTGTATGTATAATCTTTTATCTTTGTATGTATAATCTATTATCTTTGTATGTATAATCTATTATCTTTGTATGTATAATCTTTTATCTTTGCATGTATAATCTATTATCTTTGTATGTTTAATCTATTATCTTTGTATGTATAATCTATTATCTTTGTATGTATAATCTTTTATCTTTGTATGTATAATCTATTATCTTTGTATGTTTAATCTATTATCTTTGTGTGTATAATCTTTTATCTTTGTATGTATAATCTATTATCTTTGTATGTATAATCTATTATCTTTGTATGTATAATCTATTATCTTTGTATGTATAATCTATTATCTTTGTATCTATAATCTATTATCTTTGTATCTATAATCTATTATCTTTGTATGTATAATCTATTATCTTTGTATCTGTAATCTATTATCTTTGTATGTATAATCTATTATCTTTGTATCTATAATCTATTATCTTTATATTTTTTTTCTTTTTTTTCAAACTATTCGCCATTTCCCGCATTAGCGAGGTAGCGATAAGAACAGAGGACTGGGCCTTTTTCGGAATATCCTCACCTGGCCCCCTTCTCTGTTCCTTCTTTTGGAAAATTAAAAAAAAAACGAGAGGGGAGGATTTCCAGCCCCCCGCTCCCTCCCCTTTTAGTCGCCTTCTACGACACGCAGGGAATACGTGGGAAGTATTCTTAATCCCCTATCCCCAGGGATAATTATCTTTATATATATAATCTATTATCTTTATATATATAATCTATTATCTTTGTATCTATAATCTATTATCTTTGTATCTATAATCTATTATCTTTGTATCTATAATCTATTATCTTTATATATATAATCTATTATCTTTGTATGTATAATCTATTATCTTTGTATGTATAATCTTTTTCTTTAACTCATAAGAAGTTTTGATGACTTCTACACCTGCAGTCTACTGTAAATTGCTTTTACCTCAACAATTGAAGTTTGTCTAGTATTAAGTAAATGAAATTAGATCAAGTTTTGTATTGTAAGATCGTGTGTGTGATAATCTGACATTATATTTATAGTTGTGTAGCGCCTCCATGTAATGTTAACACGTATATACTTCACATATCAGAAGGTTCTTATCAAAACTGGATCAGGCAGAGAAAATTCATTGTTGCACACCATTCTTGTTCATTTGTCTAAGAAATACCACTTCACTCATTATAAAACTCAGCTTTTCATTGTGCAGAAATAAATTTTATATATATATATATATATATATATATATATATATATATATATATATATATATATATATATATATATATATAACGTATAAAAGAAAGAGACAGGAGGTCAAGAGAAAGGTGCAAGAGGTGAAAAAAAAGGGCAAATGAGAGTTGGGGTGAGGGAGTATCATTAAATTTTAGGGAGAATAAAAAGATGTTCTGGAAGGAGGTAAATAAAGTGCGTAAGACAAGGGAGCAAATGGGAACTTCAGTGAAGGGCGCAAATGGGGAGGTGATAACGAGTAGTGTTGATGTGAGAAAGAGATGGAGTGAGTATTTTGAAGGTTTGTTGAATGTGTTTGATGATAGAGTGGCAGATATAGGGTGTTTTGGTCGAGGTGGTGTGCAAAGTGAGAGGGTTAGGGAAAATGATTTGGTAAACAGAGAAGAGGTAGTAAAAGCATTGCGGAAGATGAAAGCCGGCAAGGCAGCAGGTTTGGATGGTATTGCAGTGGAATTTATTAAAAAAGGGGGTGACTGTATTGTTGACTGGTTGGTAAGGTTATTTAATGTATGTATGACTCACGGTGAGGTGCCTGAGGATTGGCGGAATGCGTGCATAGTGCCATTGTACAAAGGCAAAGGGGATAAGAGTGAGTGCTCAAATTACAGAGGTATAAGTTTGTTGAGTATTCCTGGTAAATTATATAGGAGGGTATTGATTGAGAGGGTGAAGGCATGTACAGAGCATCAGATTGGGGAAGAGCAGTGAGGTTTCAGAAGTGGTAGAGGATGTGTGGATCAGGTGTTTGCTTTGAAGAATGTATGTGAGAAATACTTAGAAAAGCAAATGGATTTGTATGTAGCATTTATGGATCTGGAGAAGGCATATGATAGAGTTGATAGAGATGCTCTGTGGAAGGTATTAAGAATATATGGTGTGGGAGGCAAGTTGTTAGAAGCAGTGAAAAGTTTTTATCGAGGATGTAAGACATGTGTACGTGTAGGAAGAGAGGAAAGTGATTGGTTCTCAGTGAATGTAGGTTTGCGGCAGGGGTGTGTGATGTCTCCAAGGTTGTTTAATTTGTTTATGGATGGGGTTGTTAGGGAGGTGAATGCAAGAGTTTTGGAAAGAGGGGCAAGTATGAAGTCTGTTGGGGATGAGAGAGCTTGGGAAGTGAGTCAGTTGTTGTTCGCTGATGATACAGCGCTGGTGGCTGATTCATGTGAGAAACTGCAGAAGCTGGTGACTGAGTTTGGTAAAGTGTGTGAAAGAAGAAAGTTAAGAGTAAATGTGAATAAGAGCAAGGTTATTAGGTACAGTAGGGTTGAGGGTCAAGTCAATTGGGAGGTGAGTTTGAATGGAGAAAAACTGGAGGAAGTGAAGTGTTTTAGATATCTGGGAGTGGATCTGGCAGCAGATGGAACCATGGAAGCGGAAGTGGATCATAGGGTGGGGGAGGGGGCGAAAATTCTGGGAGCCTTGAAGAATGTGTGGAAGTCGAGAACATTATCTTGGAAAGCAAAAATGGGTATGTTTGAAGGAATAGTGGTTCCAACAATATATATTATTATACTTTGTCGCTGTCTCCCGCGTTTGCGAGGTAGCGCAAGGAAACAGACGAAAGAAATGGCCCAACCCCCCCCCCCCCATACACATGTATATACATACGTCCACACACGCAAATATACATACCTACACAGCTTTCCATGGTTTACCCCAGACGCTTCACATGCCCTGCTTCAATCCACTGACAGCACGTCAACCCCGGTATACCACATCGCTCCAATTCACTCTATTCCTTGCCCTCCTTTCACCCTCCTGCATGTTCAGGCCCCGATCACACAAAATCTTTTTCACTCCATCTTTCCACCTCCAATTTGGTCTCCCTCTTCTCCTTGTTCCCTCCACCTCCGACACATATATCCTCTTGGTCAATCTTTCCTCACTCATCCTCTCCATGTGCCCAAACCACTTCAAAACACCCTCTTCTGCTCTCTCAACCACGCTCTTTTTATTTCCACACATCTCTCTTACCCTTACGTTACTCACTCGATCAAACCACCTCACACCACACATTGTCCTCAAACATCTCATTTCCAGCACATCCATCCTCCTGCGCACAACTCTATCCATAGCCCACGCCTCGCAACCATACAACATTGTTGGAACCACTATTCCTTCAAACATACCCATTTTTGCTTTCCGAGATAATGTTCTCGACTTCCACACATTCTTCAAGGCCCCCAGGATTTTCGCCCCCTCCCCCACCCTATGATCCACTTCCGCTTCCATGGTTCCATCCGCTGCCAGATCCACTCCCAGATATCTAAAACACTTCACTTCCTCCAGTTTTTCTCCATTCAAACTCACCTCCCAATTGACTTGACCCTCAACCCTACTGTACCTAATAACCTTGCTCTTATTCACATTTACTCTTAACTTTCTTCTTCCACACACTTTTTCAAACTCAGTCACCAGCTTCTGCAGTTTCTCACATGAATCAGCCACCAGCGCTGTCTCATCAGCGAACAACAACTGACTCACTTCCCAAGCTCTCTCATCCCCAACAGACTTCATACTTGCCCCTCTTTCCAGGACTCTTGCATTTACCTCCCTAACAACCCCATCCATAAACAAATTAAACAACCATGGAGACATCACACACCCCTGCCGCAAACCTACATTCACTGAGAACCAATCACTTTCCTCTCTTCCTACACGTACACATGCCTTACATCCTCGATAAAAACTTTTCACTGCTTCTAACAACTTTCCTCCCACACCATATATTCTTAATACCTTCCACAGAGCATCTCTATCAACTCTATCATATGCCTTCTCCAGATCCATAAATGCTACATACAAATCCATTTGCTTTTCTAAGTATTTCTCACATACATTCTTCAAAGCAAACACCTGATCCACACATCCTCTACCACTTCTGAAACCACACTGCTCTTCCCCAATCTGATGCTCTGTACATGCCTTCACCCTCTCAATTAATACCCTCCCATATAATTTACCAGGAATACTCAACAAACTTATACCTCTGTAATTTGAGCACTCACTCTTATCCCCTTTGCCTTTGTACAATGGCACTATGCACGCATTCCGCCAATCCTCAGGCACCTCACCATGAGTCATACATACATTAAATAACCTTACCAACCAGTCAACAATACAGTCACCCCCTTTTTTAATAAATTCCACTGCAATACCATCCAAACCTGCTGCCTTGCCGGCTTTCATCTTCCGCAAAGCTTTCACTACCTCTTCTCTGTTTACCAAATCATTTTCCCTAACCCTCTCACTTTGCACACCACCTCGACCAAAACACCCTATATCTGCCACTCTATCATCAAACACCTTCAACAAACCTTCAAAATACTCACTCCATCTCCTTCTCACATCACCACTACTTGTTATCACCTCCCCATTTGCACCCTTCACTGAAGTTCCCATTTGCTCCCTTGTCTTACGCACTTTATTTACCTCCTTCCAGAACATCTTTTTATTCTCCCTAAAATTTAATGATACTCTCTCACCCCATCTCTCATTTGCCCTTTTTTTCACCTCTTGCACCTTTCTCTTGACCTCCTGTCTCTTTCTTTTATACATCTCCCACTCAATTGCATTTTTTCCCTGCAAAAATCGTCCAAATGCCTCTCTCTTCTCTTTCACTAATACTCTTACTTCTTCATCCCACCACTCACTACCCTTTCTAATCAACCCACCTCCCACTCTTCTCATGCCACAAGCATCTTTTGCGCAATCCATCACTGATTCCCTAAATACATCCCATTCCTCCCCCACTCCCCTTACTTCCATTGTTCTCACCTTTTTCCATTCTGTACTCAGTCTCTCCTGGTACTTCCTCACACAGGTCTCCTTCTCAAGCTCACTTACTCTCACCACCCTCTTCACCCCAACATTCACTCTTCTTTTCTGAAAACCCATACAAATCTTCACCTTAGCCTCGACAAGATAATGATCAGACATCCCTCCAGTTGCACCTCTCAGCACATTAACATCCAAAAGTCTCTCTTTCGCACGCCTGTCAATTAACACGTAATCCAATAACGCTCTCTGGCCATCTCTCCTACTTACATAAGTATACTTATGTATATCTCGCTTTTTAAACCAGGTATTCCCAATCATCAGTTCTTTTTCAGCACATAAATCTACAAGCTCTTCACCATTTCCATTTACAACACTGAACATCCCATGTATACCAATTATTCCCTCAACTGCCACATTACTCACCTTTGCATTCAAATTACCCATCACTATAACCCGGTCTCGTGCATCAAAACCACTAACACACTCATTCAGCTGCTCCCAAAACACTTGCCTCTCTTGATCTTTCTTCTCATGCCCAGGTGCATAAGCACCAATAATCACCCACCTCTCTCCATCAACTTTCAGTTTTACCCATATTAATCGAGAATCTACTTTCTTACACTCTATCACATACTCCCACAACTCCTGTTTCAGGAGTATTGCTACTCCTTCCCTTGCTCTTGTCCTCTCACTAACCCCTGACTTTACTCCCCAGACATTCCCAAACCACTCTTCCCCTTTACCCTTGAGCTTCGTTTCACTCAGAGCCAAAACATCCAGGTTCCTTTCCTCAAACATACTACCTATCTCTCCTTTTTTCACATCTTGGTTACATCCACACACATTTAGGCACCCACTCTGAGCCTTCGAGGAGGATGAGCACTCCCCGCGTGACTCCTTCTTCTGTTTCCCATTTTAGAAAGTTAATACAAGGAGTTTATAAATATATATATATATATATATATATATATATATATATATATATATATATATATATATATATATATATATATATATACACATATATATATATATATATATATATATATATATATATATATATATATATATATATATATATATATATATATATATATATATATATATAAACAAATTAAACAACCATGGGGACATCACACACCCCTGCCGCAAACCTACATTCACTGAGAACCAATCACTTTCCTCTCTTCCTACACGTACACATGCCTTACATCCTCGATAAAAACTTTTCACTGCTTCTAACAACTTTCCTCCCACACCATATATTCTTAATACCTTCCACAGAGCATCTCTATCAACTCTATCATATGCCTTCTCCAGATCCATAAATGCTACATACAAATCCATTTGCTTTTCTAAGTTCTAAGTATTTCTCACATACATTCTTCAAAGCAAACACCTGATCCACACATCCTCTACCACTTCTGAAACCACACTGCTCTTCCCCAATCTGATGCTCTGTACATGCCTTCACCCTCTCAATCAATACCCTCCCATATAATTTACCAGGAATACTCAACAAACTTATACCTCTGTAATTTGAGCACTCACTCTTATCCCCTTTGCCTTTGTACAATGGCACTATGCACGCATTCCGCCAATCCTCAGGCACCTCTCCGTGAGTCATACATACATTAAATAACCTTACCAACCAGTCAACAATACAGTCACCCCCATTTTTAATAAATTCCACTGCAATACCATCCAAACCTGCTACCTTGCCGGCTTTCATCTTCCGCAAAGCTTTTACTACCTCTTCTCTGTTTACCAAATCATTTTCCCTAACCCTCTCACTTTGCACACCACCTCGACCAAAACACCCTATATCTGCCACTCTATCATCAAACACATTCAACAAACCTTCAAAATACTCACTCCATCTCCTTCTCACATCACCACTACTTGTTATCACCTCCCCATTTGCGCCCTTCACTGAAGTTCCCATTTGCTCCCTTGTCTTACGCACCTTATTTACCTCCTTCCAGAACATCTTTTTATTCTCCCTAAAATTTAATGATACTCTCTCACCCCATCTCTCATTTGCCCTTTTTTTCACCTCTTGCACCTTTCTCTTGACCTCCTGTCTCTTTCTTTTATACATCTCCCACTCAATTGCATTTTTTCCCTGCAAAAATCGTCCAAATGCCTCTCTCTTCTCTTTCACTAATACTCTTACTTCTTCATCCCACCACTCACTACCCTTTCTAATCAACCCACCTCCCACTCTTCTCATGCCACAAGCATCTTTTGCGCAATCCATCACTGATTCCCTAAATACATCCCATTCCTCCCCCACTCCCCTTACTTCCATTGTTCTCACCTTTTTCCATTCTGTACTCAGTCTCTCCTGGTACTTCCTCACACAGGTCTCCTTCTCAAGCTCACTTACTCTCACCACCCTCTTCACCCCAACATTCACTCTTCTTTTCTGAAAACCCATACAAATCTTCACCTTAGCCTCGACAAGATAATGATCAGACATCCCTCCAGTTGCACCTCTCAGCACATTAACATCCAAAAGTCTCTCTTTCGCACGCCTGTCAATTAACACGTAATCCAATAACGCTCTCTGGCCATCTCTCCTACTTACATAAGTATACTTATGTATATCTCGCTTTTTAAACCAGGTATTCCCAATCATCAGTTCTTTTTCAGCACATAAATCTACAAGCTCTTCACCATTTCCATTTACAACACTGAACATCCCATGTATACCAATTATTCCCTCAACTGCCACATTACTCACCTTTGCATTCAAATCACCCATCACTATAACCCGGTCTCGTGCATCAAAACCACTAACACACTCATTCAGCTGCTCCCAAAACACTTGCCTCTCTTGATCTTTCTTCTCATGCCCAGGTGCATAAGCACCAATAATCACCCACCTCTCTCCATCAACTTTCAGTTTTACCCATATTAATCGAGAATCTACTTTCTTACACTCTATCACATACTCCCACAACTCCTGTTTCAGGAGTATTGCTACTCCTTCCCTTGCTCTTGTCCTCTCACTAACCCCTGACTTTACTCCCCAGACATTCCCAAACCACTCTTCCCCTTTACCCTTGAGCTTCGTTTCACTCAGAGCCAAAACATCCAGGTTCCTTTCCTCAAACATACTACCTATCTCTCCTTTTTTCACATCTTGGTTACATCCACACACATTTAGGCACCCACTCTGAGCCTTCGAGGAGGATGAGCACTCCCCGCGTGACTCCTTCTTCTGTTTCCCATTTTAGAAAGTTAATACAAGGAGTTTATATATATATATATATATATATATATATATATATATATATATATATATATATATATATATATATATATATATATATATATATATATATATGTATATATATATATATATATATATATATATATATATATATATATATATATATATATATATATATATATATATATATATATATATATATATATATAAACAAATTAAACAACCATGGGGACATCACACACCCCTGCCGCAAACCTACATTCACTGAGAACCAATCACTTTCCTCTCTTCCTACACGTACACATGCCTTACATCCTCGATAAAAACTTTTCACTGCTTCTAACAACTTTCCTCCCACACCATATATTCTTAATACCTTCCACAGAGCATCTCTATCAACTCTATCATATGCCTTCTCCAGATCCATAAATGCTACATACAAATCCATTTGCTTTTCTAAGTTCTAAGTATTTCTCACATACATTCTTCAAAGCAAACACCTGATCCACACATCCTCTACCACTTCTGAAACCACACTGCTCTTCCCCAATCTGATGCTCTGTACATGCCTTCACCCTCTCAATCAATACCCTCCCATATAATTTACCAGGAATACTCAACAAACTTATACCTCTGTAATTTGAGCACTCACTCTTATCCCCTTTGCCTTTGTACAATGGCACTATGCACGCATTCCGCCAATCCTCAGGCACCTCTCCGTGAGTCATACATACATTAAATAACCTTACCAACCAGTCAACAATACAGTCACCCCCTTTTTTAATAAATTCCACTGCAATACCATCCAAACCTGCTACCTTGCCGGCTTTCATCTTCCGCAAAGCTTTTACTACCTCTTCTCTGTTTACCAAATCATTTTCCCTAACCCTCTCACTTTGCACACCACCTCGACCAAAACACCCTATATCTGCCACTCTATCATCAAACACATTCAACAAACCTTCAAAATACTCACTCCATCTCCTTCTCACATCACCACTACTTGTTATCACCTCCCCATTTGCGCCCTTCACTGAAGTTCCCATTTGCTCCCTTGTCTTACGCACCTTATTTACCTCCTTCCAGAACATCTTTTTATTCTCCCTAAAATTTAATGATACTCTCTCACCCCAACTCTCATTTGCCCTTTTTTTCACCTCTGGCACCTTTCTCTTGACCTCCTGTCTCTTTCTTTTATACGTCTCCCACTCAACTGCATTTTTTCCCTGCAAAAATCGTCCAAATGCCTCTCTCTTCTCTTTCACTAATACTCTTACTTCCTCATCCCACCACTCACTACCCTTTCTAATCAACCCACCTCCCACTCTTCTCATGCCACAAGCATCTTTTGCGCAATCCATCACTGATTCCCTAAATACATCCCATTCCTCCCCCACTCCCCTTACTTCCATTGTTCTCACCTTTTTCCATTCTGTACTCAGTCTCTCCTGGTACTTCCTCACACAAGTCTCCTTCCCAAGCTCACTTACTCTCACCACCCTCTTCACCCCAACATTCACTCTTCTTTTCTGAAAACCCATACAAATCTTCACCTTAGCCTCGACAAGATAATGATCAGACATCCCTCCAGTTGCACCTCTCAGCACATTAACATCCAAAAGTCTCTCTTTCGCGCGCCTGTCAATTAACACGTAATCCAATAACGCTCTCTAGCCATCTCTCCTACTTACATAAGTATACTTATGTATATCTCGCTTTTTAAACCAGGTATTCCCAATCATCAGTCCTTTTTCAGCACATAAATCTACAAAAATATTTCGACGACTGACAGTATGACAATTTATTATAGTGGGAAAAGATAGTGATTGTTGAACAATATGGTGGATATGGTGTTACATATAGTGACTGCTGAACAATGTGATAGATATAGTTCATTCATTTCAAGCTAAAAGTTTGTTTTCTAAACTGTTTCTTACTTTTTTCATATGTATATATATGTATGTGTGTGTGTGTGTGTATGTGTGCGTATGTATGTGTATGTGTGTGTATGTGTATATGTATATATATATATATGTATATTATCCATGGGGATAGGGGTGAAAGAATACTTCCCACGTATTCCTCGCGTGTCGTAGAAAGCGACTAGAGGGGACGGGAGCGGGGGGCCAGAAATCCTCCCCTCCTTGTATTAACTTTCTAAAATGGGAAACAGAAGAAGGAGTCACGCGGGGAGTGCTCATCCTCCTCGAAGGCTCAGAGTGGGGTGCCTAAATGTGTGTGGATGTAACCAAGATGTGAAAAAAGGAGAGATAGGTAGTATGTTTGAGGAAAGGAACCTGGATGTTTTGGCTCTGAGTGAAACGAAGCTCAAGGGTAAAGGGGAAGAGTGGTTTGGGAATGTCTGGGGAGTAAAGTCAGGGGTTAGTGAGAGGACAAGAGCAAGGGAAGGAGTAGCAATACTCCTGAAACAGGAGTTGTGGGAGTATGTGATAGAATGTAAGAAAGTAAATTCTCGAATAATATGGGTAAAACTGAAAGTTGATGGAGAGAGGTGGGTGATTATTGGTGCATATGCACCTGGGCATGAGAAGAAAGATCATGAGAGGCAAGTGTTTTGGGAGCAGCTGAATGAGTGTGTTAGTGGTTTTGATGCACGAGACCGGGTTATAGTGATGGGTGATTTGAATGCAAAGGTGAGTAATGTGGCAGTTGAGGGAATAATTGGTATACATGGGGTGTTCAGTGTTGTAAATGGAAATGGTGAAGAGCTTGTAGATTTATGTGCTGAAAAAGGACTGATGATTGGGAATACCTGGTTTAAAAAGCGAGATATACATAAGTACACTTATGTAAGTAGGAGAGATGGCCAGAGAGCGTTATTGGATAAGTGTTAATTGACAGGCGTGCGAAAGAGAGACTTTTGGATGTTAATGTGCTGAGAGGTGCAACTGGAGGGATGTCTGATCATTATCTTGTCGAGGCTAAGGTGAAGATTTGTATGGGTTTTCAGAAAAGAAGAGTGAATGTTGGGGTGAAGAAGGTGGTGAGAGTAAGTGAGCTTGGGAAGGAGACCTGTGTGAGGAAGTACCATGAGAGACTGTGTACAGAATGGAAAAAGGTGAGAACAATGGAAGTAAGGGGAGTGGGGGAGGAATGGGATGTATTTAGGGAATCAGTGATGGATTGCGCAAAAGATGCTTGTGGCATGAGAAGAGTGGGAGGTGGGTTGATTAGAAAGGGTAGTGAGTGGTGGGATGAAGAAGTAAGAGTATTAGTGAAAGAGAAGAGAGAGGCATTTGGACGATTTTTGCAGGGAAAAAATGCAATTGAGTGGGAGATGTATAAAAGAAAGAGACAGGAGGTCAAGAGAAAGGTGCAAGAGGTGAAAAAAAGGGCAAATGAGAGTTGGGGTGAGAGAGTGTCATTAAATTTTAGGGAAAATAAAAAGATGTTCTGGAAGGAGGTAAATAAAGTGCGTAAGACAAGGGAGCAAATGGGAACTTTAGTGAAGGGCGCAAATGGGGAGGTGATAACAAGTAGTGGTGATGTGAGAAGGAGATGGAGTGAGTATTTTGAAGGTTTGTTGAATGTGTCTGATGATAGAGTGGCAGATATAGGGTGTTTTGGTCGAGGTGGTGTGCAAAGTGAGAGGGTTAGGGAAAACGATTTGGTAAACAGAGAAGAGGTAGTGAAAGCTTTGCGGAAGATGAAAGCCGGCAAGGCAGCAGGTTTGGATGGTATTGCAGTGGAATTTATTAAAAAAGGGGGTGACTGTATTGTTGACTGGTTGGTAAGGTTATTTAATGTATGTATGACTCATGGTGAGGTGCCTGAGGATTGGAGGAATGCGTGCATAGTGCCATTGTACAAAGGAAAAGGGGATAAGAGTGAGTGCTCAAATTACAGAGGTATAAGTTTGTTGAGTATTCCTGGTAAATTGTATGGGAGGGTATTGATTGAGATGGTGAAGGCATGTACAGAGCATCAGATTGGGGAAGAGCAGTGTGGTTTCAGAAGTGGTAGAGGATGTGTGGATCAGGTGTTTGCTTTGAAGAATGTATGTGAGAAATACTTAGAAAAGCAAATGGATTTGTATGTAGCATTTATGGATCTGGAGAAGGCATATGATAGAGTTGATAGAGATGCTCTGTGGAAGGTATTAAGAATATATGGTGTGGGAGGAAAGTTGTTAGAAGCAGTGAAAAGTTTTTATCGAGGATGTAAGGCATGTGCACGTGTAGGAAGAGAGGAAAGTGATTGGTTCTCAGTGAATGTAGGTTTGCGGCAGGGGTGTGTGATGTCTCCATGGTTGTTTAATTTGTTTATGGATGGGGTTGTTAGGGAGGTAAAGGCAAGAGTTTTGGAAAGAGGGGCAAGTATGAAGTCTGTTGGGGATGAGAGAGCTTGGGAAGTGAGTCAGTTGTTGTTCGCTGATGATACAGCGCTGGTGGCTGATTCATGTGAGAAACTGCAGAAGCTGGTGACGGAGTTTGATAAAGTGTGTGGAAGAAGAAAGTTAAGAGTAAATGTGAATAAGAGCAAGGTTATTAGGTACAGTAGGGTTGAGGGTCAAGTAAATTGGGAGGTGAGTTTGAATGGAGAAAAACTGGAGGAAGTGAAGTGTTTTAGATATCTGGGAGTGGATCTGGCAGCGGATGGAACCATGGAAGCAGAAGTGGACCATAGGGTGGGGGAGGGGGCGAAAATTCTGGGAGCCTTGAAGAATGTGTGGAAGTCGAGAACATTATCTCGGAAAGCAAAAATGGGTATGTTTGAAGGAATAGTGGTTCCAACAATGTTGTATGGTTGCGAGGCGTGGGCTATGGATAGAGTTGTGCGCAGGAGGATGGATGTGCTGGAAATGAGATGTCTGAGGACAATGTGTGGTGTGAGGTGGTTTGATCGAGTAAGTAACGTAAGGGTGAGAGAGATGTGTGGAAATAAAAAGAGCGTGGTTGAGAGAGCAGAAGAGGGTGTTTTGAAATGGTTTGGGCACATGGAGAGAATGAGTGAGGAAAGGTTGACCAAGAGGATATATGTGTCGGAGGTGGAGGGAACGAGGAGAAGAGGGAGACCAAATTGGAGGTGGAAAGATGGAGTGAAAAAGATTTTGTGTGATCGGGGCCTGAACTTGCAGGAGGGTGAAAGGAGGGCAAGGAATAGAGTGAATTGGAGCAATGTGGTATACCGGGGTTGACGTGCTGTCAGTGGATTGAATCAAGACATGTGAAGCGTCTGGGGTAAACCATGGAAAGCTGTGTAGGTATGTATATTTGCGTGTGTGGACGTATGTATATACATGTGTATGGGGGGGGGGGGTTTGGGCCATTTCTTTCGTCTGTTTCCTTGCGCTACCTCGCAAACGCGGGAGACAGCGACAAAGTATAAAAAAAAAAAAAAAATCTACAAGCTCTTCACCATTTCCATTTACAACACTGAACACCCCATGTACACCAATTATTGTTAGGGAGGTGAATGCAAGAGTTTTGGAAAGAGGGGCAAGTATGAAGTCTGTTGGGGATGAGAGAGCTTGGGAAGTGAGTCAGTTGTTGTTCGCTGATGATACAGCGCTGGTGGCTGATTCATGTGAGAAACTGCAGAAGCTGGTGACTGAGTTTGGTAAAGTGTGTGAAAGAAGAAAGTTAAGAGTAAATGTGAATAAAAGCAAGGTTATTAGGTACAGTAGGGTTGAGGGTCAAGTCAATTGGGAGGTGAGTTTGAATGGAGAAAAACTGGAGGAAGTGAAGTGTTTTAGATATCTGGGAGTGGATCTGGCAGCAGATGGAACCATGGAAGCGGAAGTGGATCATAGGGTGCGGGAGGGGGCGAAAATTCTGGGAGCCTTGAAGAATGTGTGGAAGTCGAGAACATTATCTCGGAAAGCAAAAATGGGTATGTTTGAAGGAATAGTGGTTCCAACAATGTTGTATGGTTGCGAGGCGTGGGCTATGGATAGAGTTGTGCGCAGGAGGATGGATGTGCTGGAAATGAGATGTTTGAGGACAATGTGTGGTGTGAGGTGGTTTGATCGAGTAAGTAACGTAATGGTAAGAGAGATGTGTGGAAATAAAAAGAGCGTGGTTGAGAGAGCAGAAGAGGGTGTTTTGAAATGGTTTTGGCACATGGAGAGAATGAGTGAGGAAAGATTGACCAAGAGGATATATGTGTCGGAGGTGGAGGGAACGAGGAGAAGAGGGAGACCAAATTGGAGGTGGAAAGATGGAGTGAAAAAGATTTTGTGTGATCGGGGCCTGAACATGCAGGAGGGTGAAAGGAGGGCAAGGAATAGAGTGAATTGGAGCGATGTGGTATACCGGGGTTGACGTGCTGTCAGTGGATTGAATCGGGGCATGTGAAGCATCTGGGGTAAACCATGGAAAGCTGTGTAGGTATGTATATTTGCGTGTGTGGACGTATGTATATACATGTGTATGGGGGTGGGTTGGGCCATTTCTTTCGTCTGTTTCCTTGCGCTACCTCGCAAACGCCGGAGACAGCGACAAAGCAAAAAAAAAAAAAAATATATATATATATATATTTATTTATTTATTTATTTATTTATTTTATTATACTTTGTCGCTGTCTCCCGCGTTTGCGAGGTAGCGCAAGGAAACAGACGAAAGAAATGGCCCAACCCCCCCCATACACATGTATATACATACGTCCACACACGCAAATATACATACCTACACAGCTTTCCATGGCTTACCCCAGACGCTTCACATGCCTTGATTCAATCCACTGACAGCACGTCAACCCCGGTATACCACATCGCTCCAATTCACTCTATTCCTTGCCCTCCTTTCACCCTCCTGCATGTTCAGGCCCCGATCACACAAAATCTTTTTCACTCCATCTTTCCACCTCCAATTTGGTCTCCCTCTTCTCCTTGTTCCCTCCACCTCCGACACATATATCCTCTTGGTCAATCTTTCCTCACTCATCCTCTCCATGTGCCCAAACCACTTCAAAACACCCTCTTCTGCTCTCTCAACCACGCTCTTTTTATTTCCACACATCTCTCTTACCCTTATGTTACTCACTCGATCAAACCACCTCACACCACACATTGTCCTCAAACATCTCATTTCCAGCACATCCATCCTCCTGCGCACAACTCTATCCATATATATATATATATATATATATATATATATATATATATATATATATATATATATATATATATATATATATATATATATATATATATATATATATATAACCATTTATCACAGGTAACTCTATGCTTATGAGGACTTATTTCTTAGACTTTCCCTATCAATTAACAACATTTTAAATTTCAGAATAATTTCTGCTTTCACATTTTCATCACAGTTCATTACGCCACCTTTTTATTACGACAGGAAGTACTTCACTTCACTTTAAGAAAACATATTTTGTTGTGACATTTCTTGATCTGTTAATTTCAGAGAAGTGTTAATGTTCAACGTTGTTACATTAATTCAGGAACTTGAAAGATGCCATCATGTTTTCTACTCTATTTCCTAGAAAGTACCCTTAATATCCTTTATTTTAGCATGGTACACATACAACTATTAGCTATTTTAGATATATCAGACTCTCACATTTTGATTTTTCAGACAAATAATATTTCATCAGTAGTCTAAGACATTTTTATAGAGACCACATAATTCAATTTTTTAGACAGATCATATTTCATCAGTATTCTAAGAGGTTTTTCATATAGTCATTGTGTTATTACACAACCATGATCTCACACCACTTTTTCCAGTCCAGTCAAATATTTTACATCTCCCCCCACCCCCACCATTATTATCTGATCATGCTCACACTCCACATATCTAAATCAAACTTATTGAATGTATCTTCAGATCATGGTCACACTCCACATATCTAAATCAAACTTATTGAATGTATCTTCAGATCATGGTCACGCTCCACATATCTAAATCAAACTTATTGAATGTATCTTCAGATCATGGTCACACTCCACATATCTAAATCAAACTTATTGAATGTATCTTCAGATCATGGTCACACTCCACATATCTAAGTCAAACTTATTGAATGTATCTTCAGATCATGGTCACGCTCCACATATCTAAGTCAAACTTATTGAATGTATCTTCAGATCATGGTCATGCTCCACATATCTAAATCAAACTTATTGAATGTATCTTCAGATCATGGTCACACTCCACATATCTAAATCAAACTTATTGAATGTATCTTCAGATCATGGTCACACTCCACATATCTAAATCAAACTTATTGAATGTATCTTCAGATCATGGTCACGCTCCACATATCTAAATCAAACTTATTGAATGTATCTTCAGATCATGGTCACACTCCACATATCTAAATCAAACTTATTGAATGTATCTTCAGATCATGGTCACACTCCACATATCTAAATCAAACTTATTGAATGTATCTTCAGATCATGGTCACGCTCCACATATCTAAATCAAACTTATTGAATGTATCTTCAGATCATGCTCACACTCCACATATCTAAATCAAACTTATTGAATGTATCTTCAGATCATGGTCACGCTCCACATATCTAAATCAAACTTATTGAATGTATCTTCAGATCATGGTCACACTCCACATATCTAAATCAAACTTATTGAATGTATCTTCAGATCATGGTCACACTCCACATATCTAAATCAAACTTATTGAATGTATCTTCAGATCATGGTCACGCTCCACATATCTAAATCAAACTTATTGAATGTATCTTCAGATCATGGTCACACTCCACATATCTAAATCAAACTTATTGAATGTATCTTCAGATCATGGTCACACTCCACATATCTAAATCAAACTTATTGAATGTATCTTCAGATCATGGTCACGCTCCACATATCTAAATCAAACTTATTGAATGTATCTTCAGATCATGGTCACGCTCCACATATCTAAATCAAACTTATTGAATGTATCTTCAGATCATGGTCACGCTCCACATATCTAAATCAAACTTATTGAATGTATCTTCAGCTTCCGTCCTCCACAACCATCAACCACTCCTAAACACAGATGACCCAATATGCTAAGACATACAAAGATTTCCAAACATTACTCATTTTAATAATGTGTAAAAAGCTGGAGGAACTATACTAACTAAGCATGAGGAACTATACTAAGCTAAGCTAAGCTGGAGGAACTATACTAGGCTAAGCTGGAGGAACTATACTAAGCTAAGCTGGAGGAATATACTAGGCTAAGCTGGAGGAACTATACTAAGCTAAGCTGGAGGAACTATACAAGCTAAGCTGGAGGAACTATACTAGGCTGAGCTGGAGGAACTATACTAAGCTAAGCTGGAGGAACTATACTAAGCTAAGCTGGAGGAACTATACTAAGCTAAGCTGGA
The DNA here is from genome assembly GCF_036320965.1 of Panulirus ornatus. NCBI lineage: Eukaryota > Metazoa > Arthropoda > Malacostraca > Decapoda > Palinuridae > Panulirus > Panulirus ornatus. The sequence continues at coordinate 10,209,116 of NC_092268.1, forward strand.
GGAACTATACTAGGCTAAGCTGGAGGAACTATACTAGGCTGAGCTGGAGGAACTATACTAGGCTGAGCTGGAGGAACTATACTAGGCTAAGCTGGAGGAACTATACTAAGCTAAGCTGGAGGAACTATACTAGCTAAGCTGGAGGAACTATACAAGCTAAGCTGGAGGAACTATACTAAGCTAAGCTGGAGGAACTATACTAGGCTAAGCTGGAGGAACTATACTAGCTAAGCTGGAGGAACTATACTAGGCTAAGCTGGAGGAACTATACTAAGCTAAGCTGGAGGAACTATACTAGGCTAAGCTGGAGGAACTATACTAGGCTAAGCTGGAGGAACTATACTAGCTAAGCTGGAGGAACTATACTAAGCTAAGCTGGAGGAACTATACTAGCTAAGCTGGAGGAACTATACTAAGCTAAGCTGGAGGAACTATACTAGGCTAAGCTGGAGGAACTATACTAGCTAAGCTGGAGGAACTATACTAGGCTAAGCTGGAGGAACTATACTAGCTAAGCTGGAGGAACTATACTAGGCTAAGCTGGAGGAACTATACTAGGCTAAGCTGGAGGAACTATACTAGGCTAAGCTGGAGGAACTATACTACGGAGGAATACTAGGCTAAGCTGGAGGAACTATACTAAGCTAAGCTGGAGGAACTATACTAGGCTAAGCTGGAGGAACTATACTAGGCTAAGCAGGAGGAACTATACAAGCTAAGCTGGAGGAACTATACTAGGCTAAGCTGGAGGAACTATACTAGGCTAAGCTGGAGGAACTATACTAGGCTAAGCTGGAGGAACTATACTAAGCTAAGCTGGAGGAACTATACTAGGCTAAGCTGGAGGAACTATACTAGGCTAAGCTGGAGGAACTATACTAAGCTAAGCTGGAGGAACTATACTAGGCTAAGCTGGAGGAACTATACTAAGCTAAGCTGGAGGAACTATACTAAGCTAAGCTGGAGGAACTATACTAAGCTAAGCAGGAGGAACTATACTAGGCTGAGCTGGAGGAACTATACTAAGCTAAGCTGGAGGAACTATACTAGGCTAAGCTGGAGGAACTATACTAAGCTAAGCTGGAGGAACTATACTAAGCTAAGCTGGAGGAACTATACTAAGCTAAGCTGGAGGAACTATACTAGGCTAAGCTGGAGGAACTATACTAAGCTAAGCTGGAGGAACTATACTAGGCTAAGCTGGAGGAACTATACTAAGCTAAGCTGGAGGAATATACTAGGCTAAGCTGGAGGAACTATACTAAGCTAAGCTGGAGGAATATACTAGGCTAAGCTGGAGGAACTATACTAAGCTAAGCTGGAGGAATATACTAGGCTAAGCTGGAGGAACTATACTAAGCTAAGCTGGAGGAATATACTAGGCTAAGCTGGAGGAACTATACTAAGCTAAGCTGAGGAATATACTAGGCTAAGCTGGAGGAACTATACTAAGCTAAGCTGGAGGAACTATACTAAGCTAAGCTGGAGGAATATACTAGGCTAAGCTGGAGGAACTATACTAAGCTAAGCTGGAGGAACTATACTAAGCTAAGCTGGAGGAATATACTAGGCTAAGCTGGAGGAACTATAATAAGCTAAACTGGAGGAATATACTAGGCTAAGCTGGAGGAACTATACTAAGCTAAGCTGGAGGAACTATACTAAGCTAAGCTGGAGGAATATACTAGGCTAAGCTGGAGGAACTATACTAAGCTAAGCTGGAGGAACTATACTAAGCTAAGCTGGAGGAATATACTAGGCTAAGCTGGAGGAACTATACTAAGCTAAGCTGGAGGAACTATACTAAGCTAAGCTGGAGGAACTATACTAAGCTAAGCTGGAGGAACTATACTAAGCTAAGCTGGAGGAACTATGCTAAGCTAAGCTGGAGGAACTATACTAAGCTAAGCTGGAGGAACTATACTAAGCTAAGCTGGAGGAACTATACTAAGCTAAGCTGGAGGAACTATACTAAGCTAAGCTGGAGGAACTATACTAGGCTAAGCTGGAGGAACTATACTAAGCTAAGCTAGAGGAACTATACTAAGCTAAGCTGGAGGAACTATACTAAGCTAAGCTGGAGGAACTATACCAGAAGTTATTGTCAAGTTTTTCTGTATAGTGTTTTACAATCATCACCTTGCTTAGTACAGTAGACGAGTTGTGCATCTGCTCCCTGTGTGACTTCTCCATTAGTTTTAGAAACAAGGTTTTGATACTGATCTATACTATTCTCTGTGAGAAAAGATTATGGAGCTGTATTGCCTAAAGTCTCTACGTAACCTCACCTTTAGAAATTGTAAATTAAGTTCAGTACCAGACCAAACTTTTGTCTTGGCCACAGGTATGATTTGTTCATCTCTATAAATTTGTAATGTTTACTGATATATTTGAACTAATGAAATGCTTTATCTTCATAATGTCCACAGGCCTTCCATGAATTTGGCTACTTCTTTCAGCAAGGTTAAAACATGTTCTTATCTATATTAAATATACATCCAATCCAGGTGGTAACATCTGGATTCCTGGCGTGAAGTGTTTTGGTGAGCCAATGTTTGCCACAGTAAGATAATAAATGATTGGTCACGCTCTGCACATACATTATTTACTCTAAGTATTTGTTATAGGAAAGTAATGGGGTGCTTTTAAATGTGTTACATATATACATTTACTGTATGTGCTTCAACTTGGTACAGATGTTTTGGAGAAATTCTGCTTATTGTATTCATTACCAACTATCTAACCAATATTGACTTCATGCTTCCTGTGGGCAAAGTAGCTTGGCTCCATGGCCATATCTTTTTCATATTTGTTCACTGTTTTCTGCATCAGCTAAGAGCTTCAGGAACAGATGAATGAATAGCTTCATTCTCTCACATCCACTCTCTACCTTTCATTTGTAGTGTACCAAAACCATAGCCCCCTGTCCACAACCAGACCCTACAGACCTTTCCATGGTTTCCGCTAGCCACTTCTTATTCCCTGGTACAGTCCATTGAGAAGCAAGTCAACCCGTGTATACCATATCTCTCCAGTTCACACTATCCTGTGCATGACTTTCCTCTTCCTGCACACTCAGGCCCCAAGCTCTTAAAACCTTTTTCGCTCCATTCTTTCCATCTCCACTTTGGTTTTTTCCTTCTCCTTGTTCCCTTCACTTCTAGTATATATACATATCCTCTGTGTAAATTTTTTCTAACATAGTCTCCATGTCCTGTTATTACCACACATTCTCCATATGTCCTGTTATTACCCCATATTCTCCATATGTCCTGTTATTACCACACCTCTCTTTTACCCAGTCAATTCTTACTCAGTGAACCTTCCTTGAATCAAATATTACTCTCATACATTTCATTTTCAACAGATTCACCTTCTTCATACATTATCCAGCCCATCATGTAACACTGTATGGACCACTATACCTTCCAGTATACCTATTTTTGCCCTCGCAAATGTTGTGCATTCACATCCTTCACCACCACATCCATAAACAAATTGAACAGACATAGTGACATCACTTACCCTTACCACAGACTTATCTTCACATGGAACTACTCATCCTCCTCTCCACTAACTCATACATACAAATTATTTTCCTGGTACCTTTTTATAGCTTTCCTCCCATCCTACATATTCATAACACCTTCCCCAAAGCATCTCTATCAACCCCATCATATATGTTCTCCAGATACATAAATGTTACACATAAATCCTTTTGTTTCTCTAAATATTTCTCTCACACATTCTCCAAAGCAAACACTTGATCCACATATCTTCTACCACACCTGAAACCACATTATTCCATCAAAACTCTCACTTACCAGGTACACTCAATGAAACTTATACCTCAGAATTAGTAGAATGTTTAATGTTCTCTCTTTTTACCTGTGAAACTCACTATTCTCTGCTTCTATGTTTTATTGGGAATATCCATAAAACTACAGAATTATAAATACTGTATAATAATATATATATATATATATATATTTTTTTTTTTTTTTTTTTTTTTTTTTTTTTTTTTTTTTTCCAAAAGAAGGAACAGAGAAGGGGGCCAGGTGAGGATATTCCCTCAAAGGCCCAGTCCTCTGTTCTTAACGCTACCTCGCTAACGCGGGAAATGGCGAATAGTTTGAAAAAAAAAAAAAAAAAAAAAAATATATATATATATATATATATATATATATATATATATATATATATATATATATATATATATATATATATATATATATGTATATATATATATATATATGTATATATATATATATATATATATATATATATATATATATATATATATATATATATATATCCCTGGGGATAGGGGAGAAAGAATACTTCCCACGTATTCCCTGCGTGTCGTAGAAGGCGACTAAAAGGGGAGGGAGCGGGGGGCTGGAAATCCTCCCCTCTCTTTTTTTTTTTAATTTTCCAAAAGAAGGAACAGAGAATTGGGCCAGGTGAGGGTATTCCCTCAAGGCCCAGTCCTCTGTTCTTAACGCTACCTCGCTAATGCGGGAAATGGCGAATAGTTTGAAAGAAAGAAAGAAAAGATATTTATATATATATATATATATATATATATATATATATATATATATATATATATATATATATTCCCTGCATGTCGTAGAAGGCGACTAAAAGGGAAGGGAGCGGGGGGGCTGGAAATCCTCCCCTCTCATTTTTTTTTAAATTTTCCAAAAGAAGGAACAGAGAAGGGGGCCATATGAGGATATTCCCTCAAAGGCCCAGTCCTCTGTTCTTAACGCTACCTCGCTAATGCGGGAAATGGCGAATAGTATGAAAAAAAAAAAAAAAAATGATTTGCATATCTCATTATCATTTACTACATTTCTAATTATACATTTTGGATCAAATATACTGTATATGACCAGGCACAGTTTATGGAAACTGATTTTGCTAACAAAAGGTACAGACACCTAGATCCTTGGAGTAAATTTTGTCACTCTGCATTTCTAATTTCTAGAACAAATGCCTTTGTTATTAATTTGAAATGCTTTGAATGATAAGGGTTTTAAACTGGAATAAAATCTGAAACATCTGCTGCTAATTCATTTGGCTATAATCTAGTTATAACCCCTCTTCGTAAGAGTTACTGTGCTAAAGTACCAGGTATGTTGATTATTGATTGTTATCAGCAGGTACATTAATTAGTGACTGTTGGTGGGATATTACTGTGATTAAACCTGTATTAGCAAGGAGTTCATATCTGAAGTCTTCCATTTTTACTTTTGATGAAAGGGGTTTAAGAACAGTAAATTCAAACAAAAGTCATTTTGAGAGGGTCATTTTCATGATATATATTACATTCTATCCCACAGTCATTTTTGTGAGATATTATATTCTATCCTACAGTCCTTTTTGTGAGATATTATATTCTAGCCTACAGTCTTTTTTTTTTTTTTTAGGTACTGCATTCTATTCTAGTCATTTTTTTGAGATATTATATTTCATTCTAGTTTCAATAAGCCATTTCTTTGTTTATACTATATTCTCTCCTTGTTTCAATGGATCATTTTAGGGAGATATTTCATCCTAGCCTTTACGAGACTGTACGATGTTATTCTTTGAAGGTCAATCTTCATCAGTAACTGACAAATACGATTATCGTCACATCCAATCTTCATCAGTTACTGACAATATGATTATCAAGTATATGATAAAGTGCCAGGTTTAACTACACTATAATCTTAAAACAATTGGAACATTTTTTTTGACAGTTTTTGATAATTCACATCTCTATTGTCATTTCACTTTTCCGAGCCTAGCTTGAGATTTTATGATTTCCCATTCTGTCAGAGAGGAATGCCTGGCTTGGGGTCTTCCAGAACGCTTAAATCTGTCAAGTATCCTGTTGAGGGTTTTTATTCTTTATCTATTTTGATAACACCAACAAAAGATGGAAAGTTTTCAGGCTTATATCATATATCTTGCTCACAGATAACTCTCATATGCCCTCTTTTTAACCCTTGCACCTTCCACTTGACCTCCTGCAGCTTTGTCTTGTACATCTCCCAATCATTTGCACTCCTTCCTCATAAGTACCACCCAAATGCCTCTCTCTTCATATCCACTAGCATCTTTACTTCTTCATCCCATCATTCACTACCTGTTTTGATCTGCCCATCTCCCACTTCCCTAAATACATCCAACTCCCCACCCATTCCCTTTGCATTGTTTACCCTTACCTTTTGCTGTTCTACATTTGATCTCAATTGGCATATCTTCACCTGTCTCTTTTCCAAGTTCACATACCTTCACCACTCTCTTCTTACTGATAATGTTTCCTCTTTTCCGAAAACCTCAAAAAATCTTAACCCTCACCACCACAAGTTAGTGATCAAACATTCCAGCATCTGTCCCTCTCAGCACATTCATATCCAAAAGTCTCTTTAACATGCCTATCAATTAATGTCAACAACTTATACCTGCTGATCATCTTTCCAACCCACATACATATACTTGTGTATGTTCTTTGTAAACTAGTCACTAGTCCTTTATTAGCACACAACTCCACAGGCAGTTCACCATTTTCATTAGTAATACTGAATACTCCATGCTCCCCAGTTATGCCGTTAACTGCCACATTACTCACCTTCACATTTAAATAACCCATTACTAATACCCGGTCTTGTATCAAATCTACTGATACACTCACTCAATTGTTCCCAAACCACTCGCCTCTCATCATCTTTCTTCTCTTAGTAAGATGCATAAGCACTGATTTTTATAACCCATCTCTCGCCATCCACTTTTGTATTTACCCATGTCAGTCTAGAGCTCCCTGCCTTACATTCCTTCACACTCTCTCACAATTCCTGCTTCAGTTTAGAGCTACTCCTTCTTTAGCTCTTGTGCTACTCCTTCTTTAGCTCTTGTCATCTCACCAGCCCCTGAATTTATCCTACAATAATTCCAAACCATTCTTCCCCTTTACCTTTGAGCTTCATTTCACTCTGAGTAAACATGCTACCTATGTTTTTCTTTCTCATCTTGTTTCCCTCTGCTCACATTTAGACAATTCAGCCAATTAGTTGGGTTCCAAAAATCAGCTCTGATAGTATTTTCTGAGAATATGTGAGGTAGTACCCATTATAAAGGTACTGATTGACATGTGTACTGTTTGGTTACAAGGCTGTTAACCCAAAATATTCTTCCCAAGTGCTATAGATATTTGCTTAAAAACTGATCAATTTTGAAGCAATCTTCATCACTCAGAGTTGTTTATTCTTTGGTCGACCCAGGGCTGTCCAGCAGCTTAAAGGTTAACCGTGAATTTACTGCATATATTGTTAATCTTTCCTCATCATTTATCATCACATCCAATCCTATTTAAGTGGGACAGATCAAGTATGTATAAACATGAATCTTTTGTGAAAATCAATTTTGCAGAACTCATCCAGACTGGCAAAAATGCTAAGACATCCAATTTTGTAGAGTATTCTTGCTATCTTGATATTCTAATTCATTTTACTGACATGTAGACTTCGTTAATTTTCATTTCTTTTAACATGTTGTTAAAAGTTCCCTGGCTATTGCTTATGCTTATATATCCTCTGTAACAAGAATTATATTCCTTTTTGAGGAAACACTTTTTGAGGAAACATATCTCACAAGTGAGTTTTGCATTGTCAGTATTAGCTCTGAATAGCTGGACATTCAGCATAAGTGTTGGATGGGGACCCTGATGTTCTCTTTTGCACACAGACTCTAATAATTCTTTACTAGGGTATATCCCCAGTGTATCCCTGGGGATAGGGGAGAAAGAATACTTCCCACGCACTCCTCATGTGTCGTAGAAGGCAACTAAAGGGGATGGGAGCGGGGGACCAGAAACCCTCCCCTCCTTGTATTTTGACTTTCTAAAAGGGGAAACAGAAGAAGGAGTCACGCGAGGAGTGCTCATCCTCCTCGAAGGCTCAGAGTGGGGTGTCTAAACGTGTGTGGATGTAACCAAGATGAGAAAAAAGGAGAGATAAGTAGTATGTTTGAGGAAAGGAACCTGGATGTTTTGGCTCTGAGTGAAACAAAGCTCAAGGGGAAAGGGGAAGAGTAGTTTGGGAATGTCTTGGGAGTAAAGTCAGGGGTTAGTGAGAGGACAAGAGCAAGGCAAGGAGTAGCACTATTCCTGAAACAGGAGTTGTGGGAGTATGTGATAGAGTGTAAGCAAGTAAATTCTAGATTGATATGGGTAAAACTTAAAGTTGATGGAGACAGATGGGTGATTATTGGTGCATATGCACCTGGGCATAAGAAAGATCATGAGAGGCAAGTGTTTTGGGAGCAGCTGAATGAGTGTGTTAGTGGTTTTGATGCACAAGACCAGGTTATAGTGATGGGTGATTTGAATGCAAAGGTGAGTAATGTGGCAGTTGAGGGAATAATTGGTATATATGGGGTGTTCAGTGTTGTAAATGGAAATGGTAGATTTATGTGCTGAAAAAGGACTGGTGATTGGGAATACCTGGTTTAAAAAGCGAGATATACATAAGTATACGTATGTAAGTAGGAGAGATGGCCAGAGAGCGTTATTGGATTACATGTTAATTGATAGGTGCATGAAAGAGAGACTTTTGGATGTTAATGTGCTGAGAGGTGCAACTGGAGGGATGTCTGATAATTATCTTGTGGAGGCTAAGGTGAAGATTTGTAAGGGTTTACAGAAAAGAAGAGAGAATGTTGGGGTGAAGAGAGTGATGAGAGTAAGTGAGCTTGGGAAGGAGACTTGTGTGAGGAAGTACCAGGAGAGACTGAGTACAGAATGGAAAAAGGTGAGAACAAAGGAGGTAAGGGGAGTGGGGGAGGAATGGAATGTATTCAGGGAAGCAGTGATGGCTTGCGCAAAAGATGCTTGTGGCATGAGAAGTGTGGGAGGTGGGTTGATTAGAAAGGGTAGTGAGTGGTGGGATAAAGAAGTAAGATCATTAGTGAAAAAGAAGAGAGAGGCATTTGGACAATTTTTTCCCTCAGCAAGCAGGGAAAAAATGCAAATGAGTGGGAGATGTATAAAAGAAAGAGACAGGAGGTCAAGAGAAAGGTGCAAGAGGTGAAAAAAAGGGCAAATGAGAGTTGGGGTGAGAGAGTATCATTAAATTTTAGGGAGAATAAAAAGATGTTTTGGAAGGAGGTAAATAAAGTGCGTAAGACAAGGGAGCAAATGGGAACTTCAGTTAAGGGGGCTAATGGGGAGGTGATAACAAGTAGTGGTGATGTGAGAAGGAGATGGAGTGAGTATTTTGAAGGTTTGTTGAATGTGTTTGATGATAGAGTGGCAGATATAGGGTGTTTTGGTCGAGGTGGTGTGCAAAGTGAGAGGGGTCAGGGAAAATGATTTGGTAAACAGAGAAGAGGTAGTAAAAGCTTTGCGGAAGATGAAAGCTGGCAAGGCAGCAGGTTTGGATGGTATTGCAGTGGAATTTATTAAAAAAGGGGGTGACTGTATTGTTGACTGCTTGGTGAGGATATTCAATGTATGTATGATTCATGGTGAGGTGCCTGAGGATTGGTAAAATGCTTGCATAGTGCCATTGTACAAAGGCAAAGGGGATAAGAGTGAGTGCTCAAATTTCAGAGGTATAAGTTTGTTGAGTATTCCTGGTAAATTATATGGAAAGGTATTTATTGAGAGGGTGAAGGCATGTACAGAGCATCAGATTGGGGAAGAGCAGTGTGGTTTCAGAAGTGGTAGAGGATGTGTGGATCAGGTGTTTGCTTTGAAGAATGTATGTGAGAAATACTTAGAAAAGCAAATGGATTTGTATGTAGCATTTATGGATCTGGAGAAGGCATATGATAGAGTTGATAGAGATGCTCTGTGGAAGGTATTAAGAATATATGGTGTGGGAGGCAAGTTGATAGAAGCAGTGAAAAGTTTTTATCGAGGATGTAAGGCATGTGTATGTGTAGGAAGAGAGGAAAGTGATTGGTTCTCAGTGAATGTAGGTTTACGGCAGGGGTGTGTGATGTCTCCATAGTTGTTTAATTTGTTTATGGATGGGGTTGTTAGGAAGGTGAATGCAAGAGTTTTGGAAAGAGGGGCAAGTATGCAGTCTGTTGTGACTGAGAGAGCTTGGGAAGTGAGTCAGTTTTTGTTCGCTGATGATACAGCGCTGGTGGCTGATTCATGTGAGAAACTGCAGAGGCTGGTGACTGAGTTTGGTAGAGTGTGTGAAAGAAGAAAGTTGAGAGTAAATGTGAATAAGAGCAAGGTTATTAGGTACAGTAGGGTTGAGGGTCAAGTCAATTGGGAGGTAAGTTTGAATGGAGAAAAACTGGAGGAAGTACAGTGTTTTAGATATCTGGGAGTGGTTCTGGCAGCGGATGGAACCATGGAAGCAGAAGTGAATCATAGGGTGGGGGAGAGGGCAAAAATTCTGGGAGCCTTGAAGAATGTGTGGAAGTCGAGAACATTATCTTGGAAAGCAAAAATGGGTATGTTTGAAGGAATAGTGGTTCCAACAATGATGTATGGTTGCGAGGCGTGGGCTATGGATAGAGTTGTGCACAGGAGGGTGGATGTGCTGGAAATGAGATGTTTGAGGACAATATGTGGTGTAAGGTGGTTTGATCGAGTAAGTATGTAGGGGTAAGAGAGAAGTGTGGAAATAAAAAGAGCGTGGTTGAGAGAGCAGAAGAGGGTGTTTTGAAATGGTTTGGTCAAATGGAGAGAATGAGTGAGGAAAGATTGACCAAGAGGATATATGTGTCAGAGGTGGAGGAAACGAGGAGAAGTAGGAGACCAAATTGGAGGTGGAAAGATGGAGTGAAAAAGATTTTGAGTGATCGGGGCCTGAACATGCAGGAGGGTGAAAGGCATGCAAGGAATAGAGTGAATTGGAATGATGTGGTATACTGGGGTCGACGTGCTGTCAATGGATTGAACCAGGGCATGTGAAGCGTCTGGGGTAAACCATGGAAAGTTGTGTGGGGCCTGGATGTGGAAAGGGAGCTGTGGTTTCGGTGCATTATTACATGACAGCTAGAGACTGAGTGTGAACGAATGGGGCCTTTGTTGTCTTTTCCTAGCGCTACCTTGCACACATGAGGGGGGAAGGGGTTGTTATTCCATGTGTGGCGGGGTGGCGATGGGAATAAATAAAGGCAGACAGTATGAATTATGTACATGTGTATATATGTATATGTCTGTGTGTATATATATATGTGTACATTGAGATGAATAGGTATGTATATTTGCGTGAGTGGACGTGTATGTATATACATGTGTATGTGGGTGGGTTGGGCCATTCTTTCATCTGTTTCCTTGCGCTACCTTGCTAACGTGGGAGACAGCGACAAAGCAAAATAAATATAAATAAATATTTCTTGTTTTGGGATATTTGAAACAACCCTACACATGTCATATATTCCATGTTCAAATCCAGCAATGAAGGTGGTTCCTTTGATTAACAGGTTTTAAGCCTTGGAACTCATTCTTGAAGGTAGTGGCAAGTTACCTTTCTTCTACAAGATCAGAGGTGACCTATTGATGTACAAGCATAGCATGTTTTACAGGGCTGGATTAAGAAGACTGCTAGGAGCTTGAGGCATTGAATCTGCAAGGTCTCTCCCCAACCCAACCATTACCGTAAAAATTCCTGATTTCATATAAGGCCCAACTTTATTGAAATAACATTCATGTAATGAAATAGAGGTATGATACAGATGTGATATACATAGTTAAAAATTGACTCCAAGATTCAATGAAAGATGACTGAATACCACAATATGACACATAGAAATTGCCTCTCAGAGATTTTATGAAAGCTGACCAAGAAATCACATCATCAAAGTTAATCATATGTGTCAGGTCACTTTCAGTTGGCATTATGGCAAAAATATTTCTCCTTGGATTTTGATGCCCAGAAAAAAAAAAGATTCCAGATGAAATATGAAAAAAATCACATCCCTGACACATAATTAAAATTTTATCTTACTGTTGAATGATTAACATTGTTTTTCCAGTGTTCTTTCTGCATGGCAATGCAGAAAGAACACTGGAAAAACAGTGTTAATGATGGATGATAAACAATGATGGATGAAAATAAAGGCAAATAAAGGTAAAGTTCAAGGGCCCCCCCAAGGTGTCTGCCACCCAGCTTGTGCTTCTTAAACACATTTGTTAAATCCAGCCCAGTTATTTTGACTTGTCTCATACAGACCAGATGAAAGCCACCTTCATTTGTTAGAAAAAAAATATGATGCGTGTACTAAATATGTGCTAATGAACCACATTAATATGTGTGTTTTGTGCTCCTGATAAGAAAAGAATAAACTTAAGGGTACCAGTAATATCTGTAGAATGCTGGTGCACTAGTTTGATAACTACTTACAACATTATCATTTCAGGACAGTTTGAGCCTGGAATGTCTTCACTCAAGTCATCTCTTTTTTGAAAATAAGTTTTGCCTTAGAAAAGTATCAAGACCATGGTCTCACCTTCCATTGTTAGTTGTTAAAGCCATTATTCCTCAGCCTACCATCAGGCTCAAAACTAGGGTTTGGATGAAATAAACTTTTTCAAACACAGACTGAGTGAGCAAAAGAAGTACATCCAATAGAAAAAGTAATGTTACTTGAAGGTTCAATGGCATTCAAAATGAGCAGTGTTACTATAGTTGTTTTGGTATGGTTTGTACTTCATCTTGTAGACTTTGTTATTTGGTAAATTTCTTATACATTATATATCATAAATATGATGTAAGGATGAAATGAAGCTTTTCTTGAGAAATTTGAATGATCGTATAAATTATGAGAATGAGAGAAACATGGTCATATTGAGTGATATGAATGCGAAAGTGGGATGAAAATGGTGAGATGGTAAATGGGGAGCGCCTAGAATAAATGAGAATGGAAGTTATCTAATAGATATTTGTACTAAGAGGGGTTTATTCCTTGCAAACACCTTTTTTTCAGCACAAGATGATCTACAGATCATGGGAAAGAAGAGCAAAAGGCTTTAATTGACTATGTGGCAGTGGATGAAAGATTGAGAAAGGCTGTGCTGGATACAAGAGTCAAGAAAGGATTCTTTGGAAAGACTGACCATTTTGCAGTTCTTGTGGTGATGAGGATCAGGGAAAATGGAAACGTAAAAGTGTTGGCAAGCAAGAAGATGAATCAGCAAAAATGCTGGGAGGAGTATGAAAGGAAGGTGACTGAAAGCTTAAATGGAAGTGCAGTGAATGTTGGAATGCAGTCATGTGTGAATGATGTGTTTAAAATGTTTAGAGAAATACTATTAAAGGTTGTAGAATTAGTTGTTGGATACAAGGTAGTGAGATACGGGAATGAAAAGGGCAATGCTCAGTGGACAGAAAAGATTAGAAATGCTGAGGAAGAGAAGAAAAGGCATATGGTAGATTGCTCACTAGGAATGTACCAGTGGAAGTTCAGCAAAGGAGGAGGGAAGAATACAAAATATGGAAGCAGAAAGTTAAAAAGCTGATACAGGAAAGCAAAGAAAGAGCAGATGAAAGTTTTGGAAGTAAGTGGAAAAATTCAGGATAAGAAACTATACAGGAAGGAGGTAAAAAAGGAAAGAGATGGATGTAAGAGTGGAAATGTTAATGTGAGAAGTAAGGAAGGGGAATTGCGGAATCAAAAGGAGGAAGTGATAGGAAGATGGATGGAGTATCTTGAAGAACTGGAGTATTTTGAAGAACTGATGAATGTGGGAGAAGGGGAGGCAGTAGCTGTTACATGCATGAGTATGGAGGAGGGAAGGAAGAGATTCAAGTGCAGGGGGCCTATAGCAAAAAGGGAGGCAAGAAAGGCAATAATGAGGCTGAAGTTAGGAAAGGCACCCAGATTGGATGGGATTATGGCTATAATGCTAAAGTTTGGAGGAGAAAGTATGATAGAATGTATGCATCTTATATGTAATTTAGCATGAGGATTGGGTGAAAGCTATTATTGTTCCTTTATCTAAAGGAAAAGGTGCTAAGGATGTATGTAGCAATTATAGGGGAATAAGTCTGTTAAGTATACCAGGAAAAGTATTTTATGTTTATTTCATTATACTTGATGGCTGTTTCCTGCATCAGTAAGGTGGCACTAGGAAAAAGACAAAGAATGGCCCATCCACTCATATACACATACACACACATAAACACCCATACATGTACATATGTATACACAAACATATACATATACAAATACATTATTTTATATTATTTTTATTTTGCTTTGTCGCTGTGTCCCGCATTTGCGAGGTAGCGCAAGGAAACAGAAGAAAGAAATGGCCCAACCCACCCTCATACACTTGTATATACACACACATCCACACACGCAAACCTACTCACCCATACATCTCAATATACACATATATATACACACACAGACACATGCATATATACCCAAGCACACAATTCACACTGCCTGCCTTTATTCATTCCCATCACCACCTCGCCACACATCGAATACCATCCCCCTCCCCCTCATTTGTGTGAGGTAGCGCTAGGAAAAGATAACAAAGGCCCCATTCGTTCACACTCAGTCTCTAGTTGTCATGCAATAATGCCCAAAACCACAGCTCCCTTTCCACATCCAGGCCCCACACAACTCCATGGTTTACCCCACACGCTTCACATGCCCTGGTTCAATCCATTGACAGCACGTCGACCCCGGTATACCACATCAATCCAGTTCACTCTATTCCTTGCCCGCCTTTCACCCTCTTGCATGTTCAGGCCCCGATCACACAAAATCTTTTTCACTCCATCTTTCCACCTCCAATTTGGTCTCCCACTTCTCCTCGTTCCATCCACCTCCGACACATATATCCTCTTGGTCAATCTATCCTCACTCATTCTCTCCATGTGCTCTCTCAACCACGCTATTTTTATTTCCACACATCTCTCTTACCCTTACATTACTTACTCGATCAAACCACCTCACACCACACATTGTCCTCAAACATCTCATTTCCAGCACATCCACTCTCCTGCGCACAACTCTATCCATAGCCCATGCCTCGCAACCATACAACATTGTTGGAACCACTATTCCTTCAAACATACCCATTTTTGCTTTCCGAGATAATGTTCTTGACTTCCACACATTCTTCAATGCTCCCAGGATTTTTGCCCCCTCCCCCACCCTATGATTCACTTCTGCTTCCATGGTTCCATCCGTTGCCAGATCCACTCCCAGATATCTAAAACACTTTACTTCCTCCAGTTTTTCTCCATTCAAACTTACCTCCCAATTGACTTGACCCTCAACCCTACTGTACCTAATAACCATGCTCTTATTCACATTTACTCTTAACTTTCTTCTTTCACACACTTTACCAAACTCAGTCACCAGCTTCTGCAGTTTCTCACATGAATCAGCCAACAGCACTGTTTATCAGTGAACAACAACTGACTCACTTCCCAAGCTCTCTCATCCACAACAGACTTCATACTTGCCCCTCTTTCCAAAACTCTTGCATTCACCTCCCTAACAACCCCATCCATAAACAAATTAAACAACCATGGAGGCATCACACACCCCTGCCGCAAACCTACATTCACTGAGAACCAATCACTTTCCTCTCTTCCTACACATACACATGCCTTACATCCTCGATAAAAACTTTTCACTGCTTCTAACAACTTGCCTCCCACACCATATATTCTTAATACCTTCCACAGAGCATCTCTATCAACTCTATCATATGCCTTCTCCAGATCCATAAATGCTGCATACAAATCCATTTGCTTTTCTAAGTATTTCTCACATACATACATATTTCTCACATACATACACAGACATATACATATATAAACATGTATATATTCATACTTGCTTGTCTTCAATCCATTCCTGGCACAACCCCACCCCACAGAAAACAGCATTGTTGACACCCTCTTCAGCAAGGTAGCTCCAGAGAACAGACAAAAAAGGTCACATTCATTCATACTCAGTCTCTTGCTGTCATGTGTAATGCACCAAAACTACAGCTTCCTATCTACAACCAGGTCCCACAGTCCTTTTCATGGTTCATCCCAGATGTTTCAAATGCCTTGGTTTAATCCATTGACAGCACATCAACCCAGGTATACCACATCATTCCAATTCACTCTATTCCTTGCATGCTTGTATGCAAGAATATTAATTGACGGAGTGATGGAAGTGACTGAATGCAGAATAAGTGAAGAGCAAGGGATGGGTAGGAGATGTGTGGATCAGATTTTTGTAGTAAAGATTCTTTGACTGTGGAAAAAGGATTTAGCAAAAGGTAAGAAGTTGTATGCAGCTTTTATATTCTGAAGAAAGCATATGACAGAGTTGAGTGGAATGCTTTCTGGAGTGTTAAGGATATGTGGTATAGGGGGTCGACTGTTAGAGGGTGTAAAAGCCTATAGAGGAGCAAATGCATGTGTAAGAGTGGATGGAGAGCTGAGTAAAATTTTTGGGACAAATGTAGGTGTGAGGCAGGGCTGTGTGATGTCACCATGGCTTTTTAATATATATATATGGAAGCAAGGGGAGTGGGGGAGGAATGGGATGTATTTAGGGAATCAATGATGGATTGCGCAAAAGATGCTTGTGGCATGAGAAGAGTGGGAGGTGGGTTGATTATAAAGGGTAGTGAGTGGTGGGATGAAGAAGTAAGAGTATTAGTGAAAGAGAAGAGAGAGGCATTTGGACGATTTTTGCAGGGAAAAAATGCAATTGAGTGGGAGATGTATAAAAGAAAGAGACAGGAGGTCAAGAGAAAGGTGCAAGAGGTGAAAAAAAGGGCAAATGAGAGTTGGGGTGAGAGAGTATCATTAAATTTTAGGGAGAATAAAAAGATGTTCTGGAAGGAGGTAAATAAAGTGCATAAGACAAGGGAGCAAATGGGAACTTCAGTGAAGGGCGCAAATGGGGAGGTGATAACAAGTAGTGGTGATGTGAGAAGGAGATGGAGTGAGTATTTTGAAGGTTTGTTGAAGGTGTTTGATGATAGAGTGGCAGATATAGGGTGTTTTGGTCGAGGTGGTGTGCAAAGTGAGAGGGTTAGGGAAAATGATTTGGTAAACAGAGAAGAGGTAGTGAAAGCTTTGCGGAAGATGAAAGCCGGCAAGGCAGCAGGTTTGGCATGGTATTGCAGTGGAATTTATTAAAAAAGGGGTGACTGTATTGTTGACTGGTTGGTAAGGTTATTTAATGTATGTATGACTCATGGTGAGGTGCCTGAGGATTGGCGGAATGCGTGCATAGTGCCATTGTACAAAGGCAAAGGGGATAAGAGTGAATGCTCAAATTACAGAGGTATAAGTTTGTTGAGTATTCCTGGTAAATTATATGGGAGGGTATTGATTGAGAGGGTGAAGACATGTACAGAGCATCAGATTGGGGAAGAGCAGTGTGGTTTCAGAAGTGGTAGAGGATGTGTGGATCAGGTGTTTGCTTTGAAGAATGTATGTGAGAAATACTTAGAAAAGCAAATGGATTTGTATGTAGCATTTATGGATCTGGAGAAGGCATATGATAGAGTTGATAGAGATGCTCTGTGGAAGGTATTAAGAATATATGGTGTGGGAGGAAAGTTGTTAGAAGCAGTGAAAAGTTTTTATCGAGGATGTAAGGCATGTGTACGTGTAGGAAGAGAGGAAAGTGATTGGTTCTCAGTGAATGTAGGTTTGCGGCAGGGGTGTGTGATGTCTCCATGGTTGTTTAATTTGTTTATGGATGGGGTTGTTAGGGAGGTAAATGCAAGAGTTTTGGAAAGAAGGGCAAGTATGAAGTCTGTTGGGGATGAGAGAGCTTGGGAAGTGAGTCAGTTGTTGTTCTCTGATGATACAGCGCTGGTGGCTGATTCATGTGAGAAACTGCAGAAGCTGGTGACTGAGTTTGGTAAAGTGTGTGGAAGAAGAAAGTTAAGAGTAAATGTGAATAAGAGCAAGGTTATTAGGTACAGTAGGGTTGAGGGTCAAGTCAATTGGGAGGTGAGTTTGAATGGAGAAAAACTGGAGGAAGTGAAGTGTTTTAGATATCTGGGAGTGGATCTGGCAGCGGATGGAACCATGGAAGCGGAAGTGGATCATAGGGTGGGGGAGGGGGCGAAAATTCTGGGGGCCTTGAAGAATGTGTGGAAGTCGAGAACATTATCTCGGAAAGCAAAAATGGGTATGTTTGAAGGAATAGTGGTTCCAACAATGTTGTATGGTTGCGAGGCGTGGGCTATGGATAGAGTTGTGCGCAGGAGGATGGATGTGCTGGAAATGAGATGTTTGAGGACAATGTGTGGTGTGAGGTGGTTTGATCGAGTGAGTAACGTAAGGGTAAGAGAGATGTGTGGAAATAAAAAGAGCGTGGTTGAGAGAGCAGAAGAGGGTGTTTTGAAGTGGTTTGGGCACATGGAGAGGATGAGTGAGGAAAGATTGACCAAGAGGATATATGTGTCGGAGGTGGAGGGAGCAAGGAGAAGAGGGAGACCAAATTGGAGGTGGAAAGATGGAGTGAAAAAGATTTTGTGTGATCGGGGCCTGAACATGCAGGAGGGTGAAAGGAGGGGCAAGGAATAGAGTGAATTGGAGCGATGTGGTATACCGGGGTTGACGTGCTGTCAGTGGATTGAATCAAGGCATGTGAAGCGTCTGGGGTAAACCATGGAAAGCTGTGTAGGTATGTATATTTGCGTGTGTGGACGTATGTATATACATGTGTATGGGGGGGTTGGGCCATTTCTTTCGTCTGTTTCCTTGCGCTACCTCGCAAACGCGGGAGACAGCGACAAAGTATAAAAAAAAAAAATATATATATATATATATATTATATATATATAAAAAAAAAAAAAGTCTCCTCAGGAGAAGATTCAACAACGTTTACGTACACAGCCGCACATTTCTAACTCTAAACGCAAGGAATTAAAGAAGCAGTTAAGGAAGCAACAAGCGCAAGATCGGAAACGACATCACCAAGCAGGCCTTGATTCGGAGGTCATTATTGTCAAAGACATTGGTTGTCTGAGTATCTAGTTGTTAGCAGATATGTTTTTGAATAAAAGAGTATCTAGAAGCTGTTCCATTATCTAAAGAATAGGCACAGAGTGCTTTCTTAAAGATATGGTAATGTCTCCTTTTGGCATCAGATTCTTAAAGGATGAATGGTATAACTGTTGTTGAAGTATATAAAAGTATCTTTTTCAAATGAATGTTCAGTATTAATGTCTCTTTTGAAAATAGAGCATGATTTTGTAACTTCTGTGGATTTGTTATAATCTGTATTTTACTCATAAATTTTCAGCATCTTGTGAAAGACAATAACTTATTCTGTGTTTGCCACCTAATTTGAATGAAGGATAAGACAGAAAGATAGACTGATGTATTGCCTGTAGAAAAGGAGAAATATTTACTACCAAATATTTCCCTTAGGGATAGGGGAGAAAGAATACTTCCCACGTATTCCCTGCGTGTCGTAGAAGGCGACTAAAAGGGGAGGGAGCGGGGGGCTGGAAATCCTCCCCTCTCACTTTTTTTTTTAATTTTCCAAAAGAGGGAACAGAGAAGGGGCCCAGGTGAGGATATTCCCTCAAGGGCCCAGTCCTCTGTTCTCAACGCTACCTCGCTAATGCGGGAAATGGCGAATAGTATGAAAGAAAGAAAAGATATATATATATATATATATATATATATATATATATATATTGGTTCTCAGTGAATGTAGGTTTGCGGCAGGGGTGTGTGATGTCTCCATGGTTGTTTAATTTGTTTATGGATGGGGTTGTTAGGGAGGTAAATGCAAGAGTCCTGGAAAGAGGGGCAAGTATGAAGTCTGTTGGGGATGAGAGAGCTTGGGAAGTGAGTCAGTTGTTGTTCGCTGATGATACAGCGCTGGTGGCTGATTCATGTGAGAAACTGCAGAAGCTGGTGACTGAGTTTGGTAAAGTGTGTGGAAGAAGAAAGTTAAGAGTAAATGTGAATAAGAGCAAGGTTATTAGGTACAGTAGGGGTGAGGGTCAAGTCAATTGGGAGGTGAGTTTGAATGGAGAAAAACTGGAGGAAGTGAAGTGTTTTAGATATCTGGGAGTGGATCTGTCAGCGGATGGAACCATGGAAGCGGAAGTGGATCATAGGGTGGGGGAGGGGGCGAAAATTCTGGGGGCCTTGAAGAATGTGTGGAAGTCGAGAACATTATCTCGGAAAGCAAAAATGGGTATGTTTGAAGGAATAGTGGTTCCAACAATGTTGTATGGTTGCGAGGCGTGGGCTATGGATAGAGATGTGCGCAGGAGGATGGATGTGCTGGAAATGAGA
Organism: Panulirus ornatus; assembly: GCF_036320965.1. NCBI lineage: Eukaryota > Metazoa > Arthropoda > Malacostraca > Decapoda > Palinuridae > Panulirus > Panulirus ornatus. Next base: position 10,229,371 of record NC_092268.1, read on the forward strand.
TGTTTGAGGACAATGTGTGGTGTGAGGTGGTTTGATCGAGTGAGTAACGTAAGGGTAAGAGAGATGTGTGGAAATAAAAAGAGCGTGGTTGAGAGAGCAGAAGAGGGTGTTTTGAAGTGGTTTGGGCACATGGAGAGAATGAGTGAGGAAAGATTGACCAAGAGGATATATGTGTCGGAGGTGGAGGGAACGAGGAGAAGAGGGAGACCAAATTGGAGGTGGAAAGATGGAGTGAAAAAGATTTTGTGTGATCGGGGCCTGAACATGCAGGAGGGTGAAAGGAGGGCAAGGAATAGAGTGAATTGGAGCGATGTGGTATACAGGGGTTGACGTGCTGTCAGTGGATTGAATCAAGGCATGTGAAGCGTCTGGGGTAAACCATGGAAAGCTGTGTAGGTATGTATATTTGCGTGTGTGGACGTATGTACATGTGTATGGGGGGGGGTTGGGCCATTTCTTTCGTCTGTTTCCTTGCGCTACCTCGCAAACGCGGGAGACAGCGACAAAGTATAAAAAAAAAAAAAAAAAAAAAAAAATATATATATATATATATATATATATATATATATATATATATATATATATATCCCTGGGGATAGGGGATTAAGAATACTTCCCACGTATTCCCTGCGTGTCGTAGAAGGCGACTAAAAGGGGAGGGAGCGGGGGGCTGGAAATCCTCCCCTCTCGTTTTTTTTTTAATTTTCCAAAAGAAGGAACAGAGGGAGCCAAGTGAGGATATTCCAAAAAAGGCACAGTCCTCTGTTCTTAACGCTACCTCGCTAATGCGGGAAATGGCGAATAGTATGAAAAAAAAGAAAAAAAAAAAATATATATATATATATATATTATCCCTGGGGATAGGGGATTAATGAATACTTCCCACGTATTCCCTGCGTGTCGTAGAAGGCGACTAAAAGGGGAGGGAGTGGGGGGCTGGAAATCCTCCCCTCTCGTTTTTTTTTAAATTTTCCAAAAGAAGGAACAGAGGGGGCCAGGTGAGGATATTCCAAAAAAGGCCCAGTCCTCTGTTCTTAACGCTACCTCGCTCATGCGGGAAATGGCGAATAGTTTAAAAGAAAGAAAAGATATATATATATATATATATGAGGATTGGCGGAATGCGTACATAGTGCCATTGTACAAAGGCAAAGGGGATAAGAGTGAGTGCTCAAATTTCAGAGGTATAAGTTTGTTGAGTATTCCTGGTAAATTATATGGGAGGGTATTGATTGAGAGGGTGAAGGCATGTACAGAGCATCAGATTGGGGAAGAGCAGTGTGGTTTCAGAAGTGGTAGAGGATGTGTGGATCAGGTGTTTGCTTTGAAGAATGTATGTGAAAAATACTTAGAAAAGCAAATGGATTTGTATGTAGCATTTATGGATCTGGAGAAGGCATATGATAGAGTTGATAGAGATGCTCTGTGGAAGGTATTAAGAATATATGGTGTGGGAGGCAAGTTGTTAGAAGCAGTGAAAAGTTTTTATCGAAGATGTAAGGCATGTGTATGTGTAGGAAGAGAGGAAAGTGATTGGTTCTCAGTGAATGTAGGTTTGCGGCAGGGGTGTGTGATGCCTCCATGGTTGTTTAATTTGTTTATGGATGGGGTTGTTAGGGAGGTAAATGCAAGAGTTTTGGAAAGAGGGGCAAGTATGAAGTCTGTTGGGGATGAGAGAGCTTGGGAAGTGAGTCAGTTGTTGTTCGCTGATGAGACAGCGCTGGTGGCTGATTCATGTGAGAAACTGCAGAAGCTGGTGACTGAGTTTGGTAAAGTGTGTGAAAGAAGAAACTTAAGAGTAAATGTGAATAAGAGCAAGGTTATTAGGTACAGTAGGGTTGAGGGTCAAGTCAATTGGGAGGTAAGTTTGAATGGAGAAAAACTGGAGGAAGTAAAGTGTTTTAGATATCTGGGAGTGGATCTGGCAGTGGATGGAACCATGGAAGTGGAAGTGAATCATAGGGTGGGGGAGGGGGCGAAAATCCTGGGAGCCTTGAAGAATGTGTGGAAGTCGAGAACATTATCTCGGAAAGCAAAAATGGGTATGTTTGAAGGAATAGTGGTTCCAACAATGTTGTATGGTTGCGAGGCGTGGGCTATGGATAGAGTTGTGCGCAGGAGGGTGGATGTGCTGGAAATGAGATGTTTGAGGACAATGTGTGGTGTGAGGTGGTTTGATCGAGTAAGTAATGTAAGGGTAAGAGAGATGTGTGGAAATAAAAAGAGCGTGGTTGAGAGAGCAGAAGAGGGTGTTTTGAAATGGTTTGGGCAAATGGAGAGAATGAGTGAGGAAAGATTGACCAAGAGGATATAGGTGTCGGAGGTGGAGGGAACGAGAAGTGGGAGACCAAATTGGAGGTGGAAAGATGTAGTGAAAAAGATTTTGTGTGATCAGGGCCTGAACATGCAGGAGGGTGAAAGGAGGGCAAGGAATAGAGTGAATTGGATCGATGTGGTGTACCGAGGTTGACGTGCTGTCAGTGGATTGAATCAAGGCATGTGAAGCGTCTGGGGTAAACCATGGAAAGTTGTGTGGGGCCTGGATGTGGAAAGGGAGCTGTGGTTTCGGGCATTATTACATGACAGCTAGAGACTGAGTGTGAACGAATTGGGCCTTTGTTGTCTTTTCCTAGTGCTACCTCACACACATGAGGGGGGAAGGGGGATGTTATTCCATGTGTGGCGAGGTGGCGATGGGAATAAATAAAGGCAGACAGTATGAATTATGTACATGTGTATATATGTATATGTCTGTGTGTGTATATATATATATGTGTACATTGAGGTGTATAGGTATGTATTTTGAGTGTGTGGACGTGTATGTATATACATGTGTATGGGGGTGGGTTGGGCCATTTCTTTCGTCTGTTTCCTTGTGCTACCTCGCAAACGCGGGAGACAGCGACAAAGCAAAATAAAATAAAATAATTATTTTTTTTTTATTATACTTTGTCGCTGTCTCCCGCGTTTGCGAGGTAGCGCAAGGAAACAGACGAAAGAAATGGCCCAACCCCCCCCATACACATGTATATACATACGTCCACACACGCAAATATACATACCTACACAGCTTTCCATGGTTTACCCCAGACGCTTCACATGCCTTGATTCAATCCACTGACAGCACGTCAACCCCGGTATACCACATCGCTCCAATTCACTCTATTCCTTGCCCTCCTTTCACCCTCCTGCATGTTCAGGCCCCGATCACACAAAATCTTTTTCACTCCATCTTTACACCTCCAATTTGGTCTCCCTCTTCTATTCGTTCCCTCCACCTCCGACACATATATCCTCTTGGTCAATCTTTCCTCACTCATTCTCTCCATGTGCCCAAACCACTTCAAAACACCCTCTTCTGCTCTCTCAACCACGCTCTTTTTATTTCCACACATCTCTCTTACCCTTACGTTACTCACTCGATCAAACCACCTCACACCACACATTGTCCTCAAACATCTCATTTCCAGCACATCCATCCTCCTGCGCACAACTCTATCCATAGCCCACGCCTCGCAACCATACAACATTGTTGGAACCACTATTCCTTCAAACATACCCATTTTTGCTTTCCGAGATAATGTTCTCGACTTCCACACATTCTTCAAGGCCCCCAGAATTTTCGCCCCCTCCCCCACCCTATGATCCACTTCCGCTTCCATGGTTCCATCCGCTGCCAGATCCACTTCCAGATATCTAAAACACTTCACTTCCTCCAGTTTTTCTCCATTCAAACTCACCTCCCAATTGACTTGACCCTCAACCCTACTGTACCTAATAACCTTGCTCTTATTCACATTTACTCTTAACTTTCTTCTTCCACACACTTTACCAAACTCAGTCACCAGCTTCTGCAGTTTCTCACATGAATCAGCCACCAGCGCTGTATCATCAGCGAACAACAACTGACTCACTTCCCAAGCTCTCTCATCCCCAACAGACTTCATACTTGCCCCTCTTTCCAAAACTCTTGCATTTACCTCCCTAACAACCCCATCCATAAACAAATTAAACAACCATGGAGACATCACACACCCCTGCCGCAAACCTACATTCACTGAGAACCAATCACTTTCCTCTCTTCCTACACGTACACATGCCTTACATCCTCAATAAAAACTTTTCACTGCTTCTAACAACTTTCCTCCCACACCATATATTCTTAATACCTTCCACAGAGCATCTCTATCAACTCTATCATATGCCTTCTCCAGATCCATAAAAGCTACATACAAATCCATTTCCTTTTCTAAGTATTTCTCACATACATTCTTCAAAGCAAACACCTGATCCACACATCCTCTACCACTTCTGAAACCACACTGCTCTTCCCCAATCTGATGCTCTGTACATGCCTTCACCCTCTCAATCAATACCCTCCCATATAATTTACCAGGAATACTCAACAAACTTATACCTCTGTAATTTGAGCACTCACTCTTATCCCCTTTGCCTTTGTACAACGGCACTATGCACGCATTCCGCCAATCCTCAGGCACCTCACCATGAGTCATACATACATTAAATAACCTTACCAACCAGTCAACAATACAGTCACCCCTTTTTTAATAAATTCCACTGCAATACCATGCAAACCTGCTGCCTTGCCGGCTTTCATCTTCCGCAAAGCTTTCACTACCTCTTCTCTGTTTACCAAATCATTTTCCCTAACCCTCTCACTTTGCACACCACCACAACCAAAACACCCTATATCTGCCACTCTATCATCAAACACATTCAACAAACCTTCAAAATACTCACTCCATCTCCTTCTCACATCACCACTACTTGTTATCACCTCCCCATTTGCGCCCTTCACTGAAGTTCCCATTTGCTCCCTTGTCTTACGCACTTTATTTACCTCCTTCCAGAACATCTTTTTAATTGACAGGCGTGGAAAAGAGAGACTTTTGGATGTTAATGTGCTGAGAGGTGCAACTGGAGGGATGTCTGATCATTATCTTGTGGAGGCTAAGGTTTTCAGAAAAGAAGAGTGTATGTTGGGGTGAAGAGGGTGGTGAGAGTAAGTGAGCTTGGGAAGGAGACCTGTGTGAGGAAGTACCAGGAGAGACTGAGTACAGAATGGAAAAAGGTGAGAACAATGGAAGTAAGGGGAGTGGGGGAGGAATGGGATGTATTTAGGGAATCAGTGATGGATTGCGCAAAAGATGCTTCTGGCATGAGAAGAGTGGGAGGTGGGTTGATTAGAAAGGGTAGTGAGTGGTGGGATGAAGAAGTAAGAGTATTAGTGAAAGAGAAGAGAGAGGCATTTGGACGATTTTTACAGGGAAAAAATGCAATTGAGTGGGAGATGTATAAAAGAAAGAGACAGGAGGTCAAGAGAAAGGTGCAAGAGGTGAAAAAAAGGGCAAATGAGAGTTGGGGTGAGAGAGTATCATTAAATTTTAGGGAGAATAAAATAATATATATATATATATATATATATATATATATATATATATATATATATATATATATATATATATTCTTTCTTTCAAACTATTCGCCATTTCCCGCGTTAGCATGGTAGCGATAAGAACAGAGGGCTGGGCCTCTGAGGGAATATCCTCACCTGGCCCCCTTCTCTGTTCCTTCTTTTGGAGAATTAAAAAAAAAAAGAGGGGAGGATTTCCAGCCCCCCGCTCCCTCACCTTTTAGTTGCCTTCTACGACACGCAGGGAATACGTGGGAAGTATTCTTTCTCCCCTATCCCCAGGGATATATATATATATATATATATATATATATATATATAGAGAGAGAGAGAGAGAGAGAGAGAGAGAGAGAGAGAGAGAGAGAGAGAGAGAGAGAGAGAGAAGGAGATGGAGTGAGTATTTTGAAGGTTTGTTGAATGTGTTTGATGATAGAGTGGCAGATATAGGGTGTTTTGGTCGAGGTGGTGTGCAAAGTGAGAGGGTTAGGGAAAATGATTTGGTAAGCAGAGAAGAGGTAGTAAAAGCTTTGCGGAAGATGAAAGCCGGCAAGGCAGCAGGTTTGGATGGTATTGCAGTGGAATTTATTAAAAAAGGGGGTGACTGTATTGTTGACTGGTTGGTAAGGTTATTTAATGTATGTATGACTCATGGTGAGGTGCCTGAGGATTGGCGGAATGCTTGCATAGTGCCATTGTACAAAGGCAAAGGGGATAAGAGTGAGTGCTCAAATTACAGAGGTATAAGTTTGTTGAGTATTCCTGGTAAATTATATGGGAGGGTATTGATTGAGAGGGTGAAGGCATGAACAGAGCATCAGATTGGGGAAGAGCAGTGTGGTTTCAGAAGTGGTAGAGGATGTGTGGATCAGGTGTTTGCTTTGAAGAATGTATGTGAGAAATACTTAGAAAAGCAAATGGATTTGTATGTAGCATTTATGGATCTGGAGAAGGCATATGATAGAGTTGATAGAGATGCTCTGTGGAAGGTATTAAGAATATATGGTGTGGGAGGCAAGTTGTTAGAAGCAGTGAAAAGTTTTTATCGAGGATGTAAGGCATGTGTACGTGTAGGAAGAGAGGTGATTGGTTCTCAGTGAATGTAGGTTTGTGGCAGGGGTGTGTGATGTCTCCATGGTTGTTTAATTTGTTTATGGATGGGGTTGTTAGGGAGGTGAATGCAAGAGTTTTGGAAAGAGGGGCAAGTATGAAGTCTGTTGGGGATGAGAGAGCTTGGGAAGTGAGTCAGTTGTTGTTCGCTGATGATACAGCGCTGGTGGCTGATTCATGTGAGAAACTGCAGAAGCTGGTGACTGAGTTTGGTAAAGTGTGTGAAAGAAGAAAGTTAAGAGTAAATGTGAATAAGAGCAAGGTTATTAGGTACAGTAGGGTTGAGGGTCAAGTCAATTGGGAGGTGAGTTTGAATGGAGAAAAACTGGAGGAAGTAAAGTGTTTTAGATATCTGGGAGTGGATCTGGCAGCGGATGGAACCATGGAAGCGGAAGTGGATCATAGGGTGGGGGAGGGGGCGAAAATTCTGGGAGCCTTGAAGAATGTGTGGAAGTCGAGAACATTATCTCGGAAAGCAAAAACGGGTATGTTTGAAGGAATAGTGGTTCCAACAATGTTGTATGGTTGCGAGGCGTAGGCTATGGATAGAGTTGTGCGCAGGAGGATGGATGTGCTGGAAATGAGATGTTTGAGGACAATGTGTGGTGTGAGGTGGTTTGATCGAGTAAGTAACGTAAGGGTAAGAGAGATGTGTGGAAATAAAAAGAGCGTGGTTGAGAAAGCAGAAGAGGGTGTTTTGAAATGGTTTTGGCACATGGAGAGAATGAGTGAGGAAAGATTGACCAAGAGGATATATGTGTCGGAGGTGGAGGGAACGAGGAGAAGAGGGAGACCAAATTGGAGGTGGAAAGATGGAGTGAAAAAGATTTTGTGTGATCGGGGCCTGAACATGCAGGAGGGTGAAAGGAGGGCAAGAAATAGAGTGAATTCAAGCGATGTGGTATACCAGGGTTGACGTGCTGTCAGTGGATGGAATCAAGGCATGTGAAGCGTCTGGGGTAAACCATGGAAAGCTGTGTAGGTATGTGTATTTGCGTGTGTGGACGTATGTATATACAAGTGTATGGGGGTGGGTTGGGCCATTTCTTTCGTCTGTTTCCTTGCGCTACCTCACAAACGCGGGAGACAGCGACAAAGCAAAAAAAAAAAAAAAATTCCATTTTTTTACAAATATTGTATCTTTCCTTCTTTCATTCATATTTTCTCTGTTTTCAACATTAGCGAGGCAACTCCAGGAGCAAACACAGTATAGGACTCATTTGCTCACATTCACTCTCTAGCTGTCACGAATAATGACCAAAATCATAGCACAACCAAGTCCCTCACACGTTTCCATGATTCCCTCCAGGTGCTTCACATACCCTGGTTCAGTCCACTGACAGCACATCACCCTTCAAATACCACATCACTCCAATTCATTCTATCCTGTTTATGCTTTTCACCCTTTAGTGTGTTTAGGCCACAAACATTCAAAACCTTATTCCCTCCATCCTTCCTTGTCCAGTTTGGTTCCCCTTCTCCTTGTTCCCTCCACTTCTGACACATGTATTCCCTTTGTCAACTTCTCACTCATTATCTCCATCCGGTGAAAGCATTTCAGTACACCATCTAAAGCTCTCTCAATCATGGTATTCTTATTACCACATCTCTCCTTTACTCTATCATGAATTACTTGATTAACCCTCCTCACACCACATATTGTCCTCAAATATATCATTTTCAACACTTTCACACTCTTCCATATAGATAGATGCCTTACATCCACACAACATCATCAGGACTACTGTAATGATGTCCATATTGATTTTTTTCATAATTAATTGCCATTTCCTGCATTAACAAAGTAGTGAAATATTAAATGCTTATGCATATCTTTTAACAAACAACAGGTTTTGGTGAACCAGATAGCAGATGATAGGAATGTGTAGTGTCAGTGCACATACGGAGAGCAGGCATACTAATACATGAAGAGACCCAGGAGAATATATCAAAACTCTTCATCCTTTGTTTCAAAATGGGAAGCACAGCAAGTGTACAGAGACTCTCTTTGGTGAGCGTATTTCTTCCCAACTCTTATGAGTTTTATATTTTGACATCTCAACACTACTGGGAACAGAGGATATGAGGTGGGATGGCTATGCTTGATAGTGGCAAAGTAAATCAAAATTGTAATTTTCTTCATATATCATTTTCAAATACTTGTTTGCTATTCCCCACCTTTGTGAGGTAGCACCAAGAACAGACAAGCCACAGCCTCTCTTGTTCACATCCACTCTATGGTTATCATGTTTAACACACTGAAACAAGACCCCCTCATTAACAACCAAGCCCCAATAATTTCACATCCCATAGTTCAACCCACTGAAAGCACATCACCCACCATGTACCAAATTGCCCAAATTCATTCCATCCCATGCATACCCCTCACCCTTGAGACTATCTATCTATCTATATGTCTATCAAAATATCTCTGATGCTTGTTCCCTCTGGAAATTCCCATCAAGGGGGTGGCCATGGCAAAAGAGTCTCTACTTATCTCTGTCCTTTCATGCCTCCCTCATACACGCCATTCCACACTTTCTTCCACCTTTTTTCTCCCTTTGTTACTCCTCCGCTCTATTTCCCCTTGTCACAGGTGGTCTTCCTCTCACACCAGCCCCTTTAATCATCCTATCATAAACTTTCCTCATAAACACCCTCTTTTCATTCTTTCCACTTACCCAAACTACCTCAGAGTATTATGTTTCACCCACTTTATCAATCCACAATTCATTCCCTTTGTATTTCCTGCCATACACCCCCTTATTACTTTCTTCATTCCATCTAGTCATACCTCATGATCCTCTCAAAATAACCATTTCCACAGCCTGGATTACTGACCACTGTGACTCATCTCATGACATGTATCAGCAGCATAGATGGAAGGACTATGCTGTCTCTTAATCTTTTCATTACTTCCAATTTTACACCTCTATCCTTCCTATTCTATTAAGAGACCCAATACCTCTTCTACCCTGTACTGCTGTTTTCCTTATTTCTCTTTCCAAGATAGCTTCCAAATACTTAAATTTTGTCACCTCTTCTAGTTTTCTCCCCCAACCCATGTGTATAGCATAGTTTAGTACACTTTCTTCCCTCACTCTGCAGGGATTAGCAAAATCTATACTTTCACTATGTTTCCATTCAAACACCATTACTTTACTTTTACTCATATTTACCTTCAATTGCCAACACTTACACACATAATAATGTGCATTTACACCCTTCTACAACTCCTCTTCATTTTCAGCAGATAACATGGTATCATCTGCAAATAAGCCTGTCACTAGCCACCATGTTCCACTACCATACTCTATATCTGCACCCCTTGGCACTACTTTTGCTTTCATCTCTCTTATCACTCCAACCATATATATGTTAATAAGCCACGATGGTCACACAGCCCTGTCTCACACTCACATGTACACCAAAACTTTCACTTAACTCTCCATCCACTTTAGCACATATATGTGCTCCTCTATAGAAGGCTTTCACCCCATCCCTCAACCCATATATCCTTGATACATCCCATAAAGCATTCCACTCAACTCAGTCATATGCTTTCTACAGTTCCATAAAAGCTACATTCAACTTCCTGCCTTTCATTTGATACTTTTTCCACAGTCATTTTCACCATAAAGATTTTATACACCCATCCCCTACCTTTCCTAAAATCTCCTTACTCCTCACTTAATCTGCATTTAGTCATTTCCATCACTCTGTCAATCAACACTCTTGCACACACTTTTCCTAGTATACTCAACAGATTTTATTTCATATAATTTTATCTATTACACTTGATTGCCATTTCCTGCGTTAGCAAGGTAACGCCAGGAAACAGACGAAGAAAGACCCATCCTCTCATGTATACACACATATGTACATATGTGCCCATATACATATACATATCAACATATACATATACATATTCATATAAATGCACATACACAGCCATATACATATATACACATGTACATATTCATACTCACTTGCCTTCATCCATTCCCTGTGCCAACCCGTCCCACAGGAAACAGCATCACTTATCCCCTGCTTCAGTAAGGTAGCACCAGAAAAACAGACAAAAATGACCACATTTGTTCCCACTTAATTTCTAGCTGTCATGTGTAATGCACCGAAACCACAACTCCTTATCCACATCCAGGCCCCACAGACCTTTCCATGGTTTACCCTAGATGTTTCACATGCCCTGATTCAGTTCACTGACAGCATGTCAACCCCAGTATACCACATTGTTCCAATTCACTCTATTCCTAGCACGTCTCTCATCCTCCTGCATGTTCAGGTTCCAATCGCTCAAAATCTTTTTCACTCCATCCTTCCACCTCCAATTTGGTCTCCTACTTCTTGTTCCCTCCACCTCTGACACATATATCCTCTTTGTCAATCTTTCCTCACTCATTCTATCCATGTGTCCAACCATTTCAACACACCCTCTTCTGCTCTCTCAACCACACTCTTTTTATTACCACACACCTCTCTTACCCTTTCAATACTTACTCGATCAAACCACCTCACACGACATATTGTCCTCAAACATTTCATTTCCAACACATCCACCTTCCCCCATACAACCCTATCTATAGCCTTGCCTCTCAACCAAATAATAGTGTTGAAACTACTATTCCTTCAAGCATATCCATTTTTGCACTCCAAGATAATGCTCTCTCTTTCTAACAGATTTATTCCCCAGTATTTACCACATACATCCTTCATGCCTTTTCTTTTAATTACAGACCTCCTAAGCAAAAAAAAGATGATCATTAGATGCTATACAAGAAAAGCAAAACTATAACACACAGTAAAGAGGTTATATAAGTAGGAACATGTTAGCAGGTGACTGAGAGGGAACGAGACTAACAGAACTGGTTGAAGACTCTTTTCTAGGGCAGTTTATCGAAAAACCAGCTAGAGGTTAAAAACATTCTTGATCTTGTCCTCACCAGTGACACACACTTAATCAACTCGTGTGAAGTAGGTGAGAGTTTGTCAAACAGCAATCACAGTTTGATTAGATTAGTGATGAATTTAGATTATGAAATAAAAGACAACAAACTCTTGATCCCAGATTACAGGCAAGCAAATTTTGAAACATAAGACATGAAGTTTGCATTACCAACTGGACAGTGTTCTTGACATTCACACAGTAGAGGAAATGTGGAATAATTCTGAAAACACACAACTCGAGATTGAAAATAAACATAATCCATGAATTACAAAGAGAAAACCATCACGGATGAATATAAAAATAGGACTAATTTGCCAAAAGAAAACATATGAGAAATTCAAATCAATGGGAACCAATGAAAATTACCAGGAACTACTCAAAATCCAAAGAGCGAGTAAGCAAGTCATAACACAGAGTAAACAAGGAAGAAAAAAGATTCATTTTGAAAGTTAAGAAAATCCTAAGGAATTCTTCAAATATGCACAACAAAGGAAGAATGTAAAAAAATGAATTGGACCATTAGGAAATGAACATGACACACTAATTACTGATGACAAGGAAATGGCTACCATACTACATTACTCCTCTGATCATAGCTGAGGAAACATCTTGAATACCGCAACCATTGAAAAGGTTTCAAGGATCTGAATGAGAGTTAAAGGTTAGAGATATAAAGATCTCTGAAGTACTTAAATACCTGGACCAATTAAATCCTAACAAATCCAATGGGCCAGATAACTTCGCTCTGAGATTTTCAAGAGGTCAGGATACAGCTGATTTTTTTTTTTTTCTTTTTTTTTTATACCTCGTCGCTGTCTCCCGCGGTTGCGAGGTAGCACAAGGAAACAGACGAAAGAAATGGCCCAACCCCCCCCATACACATGTACATACACACGTCCACACACGCAAATATACATACCTACACAGCTTTCCATGGTTTACCCCGGACGCTTCACATGCCTTGATTCAATCCACTGACAGCACGTCAACCCCTGTATACCACATCGCTCCAATTCACTCTATTCCTTGCCCTCCTTTCACCCTCCTGCAAGTTCAGGCCCCGATCACACAAAATCCTTTTCACTCCATCTTTCCACCTCCAATTTGGTCTCCCTCTTCTCCTCGTTCCCTCCACCTCCGACACATATATCCTCTTGGTCAATCTTTCCTCACTCATTCTCTCCATGTGCCCAAACCATTTCAAAACACCCTCTTCTGCTCTCTCAACCACGCTCTTTTTATTTCCACACATCTCTCTTACCCTTACGTTACTTACTCGATCAAACCACCTCACACCACACATTGTCCTCAAACATCTCATTTCCAGCACATCCATCCTCCTGCGCACAACTCTATCCATAGCCCACGCCTCGCAACCATACAACATTGTTGGAACCACTATTCCTTCAAACATACCCATTTTTGCTTTCCGAGATAATGTTCTCGACTTCCACACATTTTTCAAGGCTCCCAAAATTTTCGCCCCCTCCCCCACCCTATGATCCACTTCCGCTTCCATGGTTCCATCCGCTGACAGATCCACTCCCAGATATCTAAAACACTTCACTTCCTCCAGTTTTTCTCCATTCAAACTCACCTCCCAATTGACTTGACCCTCAACCCTACTGTACCTAATAACCTTGCTCTTATTCACATTTACTCTTAACTTTCTTCTTCCACACACTTTACCAAACTCCGTCACCAGCTTCTGCAGTTTCTCACATGAATCCGCCACCAGCGCTGTATCATCAGCGAACAACAACTGACTCACTTCCCAAGCTCTCTCATCCCCAACAGGCTTCATACTTGCCCCTCTTTCCAAGACTCTTGCATTTACCTCCCTAACAACCCCATCCATAAACAAATTAAACAACCATGGAGACATCACACACCCCTGCCGCAAACCTACATTCACTGAGAACCAATCACTTTCCTCTCTTCCTACACGTACACATGCCTTACATCCTCGATAAAAACTTTTCACTGCTTCTAACAACTTGCCTCCCACACCATATATTCTTAATACCTTCCACAGAGCATCTCTATCAACTCTATCATATGCCTTCTCCAGATCCATAAATGCTACATACAAATCCATTTGCTTTTCTAAGTATTTCTCACATACATTCTTCAAAGCAAACACCTGATCCACACATCCTCTACCACTTCTGAAACCACACTGCTCTTCCCCAATCTGATGCTCTGTACATGCCTTCACCCTCTCAATCAATACCCTCCCATATAATTTACCTGGAATACTCAACAAACTTATACCTCTGTAATTTGAGCACTCACTCTTATCCCCTTTGCCTTTGTACAATGGCACTATGCACGCATTCCGCCAATCCTCAGGCACCTCACCATGAGTCATACATACATTAAATTACCTTACCAACCAGTCAACAATACAGTCACCCCCTTTTTTAATAAATTCCACTGCAATACCATCCAAACCTGCTGCCTTGCCGGCTTTCATCTTCCGCAAAGCTTTTACTACCTCTTCTCTGTTTACCAAATCATTTTCCCTAACCCTCTCACTTTGCACACCACCTCGACCCAAACACCCTATATCTGCCACTCTGTCATCAGACACATTCAACAAACCTTCAAAATACTCATTCCATCTCCTTCTCACATCACCACTACTTGTTATCACCTCCCCATTTACGCTCTTCACTGAAGTTCCCATTTGCTCCCTTGTCTTACGCACCCTATTTACCTCCTTCCAGAACATCTTTTTATTCTCCCTAAAATTTACTGATAGTCTCTCACCCCAACTCTCATTTGCCCTTTTTTTCACCTCTTGCACCTTTCTCTTGACCTCCTGTCTCTTTCTTTTATACTTCTCCCACTCAATTGCATTTTTTCCCTGCAAAAATCGTCCAAATGCCTCTCTCTTCTCTTTCACTAATACTCTTACTTCTTCATCCCACCACTCACTACCCTTTCTAAACAGCCCACCTCCCACTCTTCTCATGCCACAAGCATCTTTTGCGCAATCCATCACTGATTCCCTAAATACATCCCATTCCTCCCCCACTCCCCTTACTTCCATTGTTTTTCCATTCTGTACACAGTCTCTCCTGATATTTCCTCACACAGGTCTCCTTCCCAAGCTCACTTACTCTCACCACCTTCTTCACCCCAACATTCACTCTTCTTTTCTGAAAACCCATACTAATCTTCACCTTAGCCTCCACAAGGTAATGATCAGACATCCCTCCATAAAATTATTCAACAAATCTCTGTCAGATGGTCAGATGCCAATTGACTGAAAACCAGCAAATGTTACTCCAATATACATAAAAAGGAGACAAAAAATGTTCCTTGAGCTATCCCCCAATTAGCCTTAAGTCAGTGTTAGGTAAAACGATAAAAAAAAATGAGATGAAATTGTCACACTTCTTGAAGAACACAAAATTACATTGGACAACAAACACAGTTTCTGCAATGAAGATCCTGCCTGACAAATTTGCTGGAATTCTTTTATATTATCATCAGTAACGAGGCAAAAAAGTAGTCTGATGTAGTATATCTAGATTTCCAAAAGGCTTTCAAGAGACTTTTACATAAGCTCAAAGCACACAGGATTGGTAAAGAAGTCTGTACATGGATCAGAGACTGGCTTAATGGAAGAAAGCAGCATTTAGTGATAAATGGCAAAGCCTCAGATTGGCTAGATGTAATGAGTGGTGTGTCACAGGGGTCAGTCCTAGGCCCAGTTCTTATCATAATATACATCAGTGACATAGAAGTCAGTCTCATATCTAAGATCTCCAAATCTGCTGATGATACTCGACTAGGAGGTAGAGCTGTAAATGGGAGGGACTACAAAATGAATGGTTAGACAGAGGGCAAATTAAGTTTAATGGAGATGTGTGTAAAGTTATGCACTTTGGGACAAGAATATACATTACAGCTATAAACTATCGGAAAGTCTCCAACTAAAGTAAATCGAGAAAAGAACCTTGGAGTTGTCATTAGCAACAATCTGAAGTACACTAAACAATGTCAAACAGCAAGTAAAAAAGGCAACCAAATGTTAGATTTCATGGTCAGGAACATAGATTACAAGACACCAGAAACAATTCTCACACTTTATCATTTTCTTGTAACACCACACCTTGAAGATGCAGTCCAGTTTTACTCCCCAAACTATAAAAAAGATAAGGAAAATTAGAGCAACTATAAAGATGCATGACAAAATTGATCCCATCCCTTAAAAATGTAGCATATGAAGAGGCTAAAACAATTGGATCTCTTCTCCCTTAAAAGAAAGACTTCACAGCAACTTAATCCAAGTGTTCAAAATTCTGAACAAGTTCGATAAAGTAAATCATGAACATCTTTTCAAAATACAAAAAATACAGTAACCAAGACAAATGGAATAAAATTCAAAAGTTAAAAGATGTAGCACAGACGTGGGAAAAAAGCTTCTTTTCTAAAGGTGAGTTGAGCACTGGAATAGGTTACCATCAGATGTAGTGAATGCAAATACTATAAATACCTTCAAAAGTCATTTAGACAAATGTTTTACAAATTCAGGTATACTCTGAGAAAAATGCCAAAAATAAAGTGCATAAATGAAAGCAGTAACAGGGACATTAGAAGACTAATGTGTAGTAGCAGGGAGTCAGTGATAGCTTAAAAATCTGCTGAGCAGAATTACATTTTCTTGTCAAGTTAAACTCCCATTTTTTTCTTGTTTTTTTTTTTTTTTTTTACCAGACAACCCAGTCATAGGCCAATCAGGTCCCCTGTTGTCTGTCTTTCTCATGTAAACTCATAATAGCTTTTGCCTAATCCTCAGGCACAACCTTCTGCTTCCATGCTAAATTACATATCGAAAGCATCCACTATATCACATTTTCTGCATGTATCAACATTTCAGTGTGATCCCATCCACTCCAGGTGCCTTTCCTACCTTCAACCTCATTATCACCCCTTTTTACCTTCCTTCTTGCGAGAGGCCCCTCCACTTGTATCTTTTTCCTTCCATTCTCCATTACCATGTTTGTAGCAACTGCTGCCTCATCTTCTCCCACATTCATCAAAGTTTTAGAATACTCTCTCCATCTTCCTTTCACTTCCTTCATTTCATTCAGCAACTCCCCTTCCTTACTTCTTGTATTTACATTTCCACTCATACATCCACCTCTTTCCTTTTCCTCCTTGTTTTAGTAGTTTCTTATTTTCCTTGAACTTTCCTCTCAACTTTCTTCCAAAATCTTCTGTTTTTTGCATTAATCTATTAGCTTCACATCTTACATTCTTCCCTCTTCCTTTACTGAACTTCACTTGTAGAGTCCTCTTGAGCAATCCACTATATGCTTTTTTCGTCTCTTACTCAACATTTCTAATTTCATCTGTTCCCCAGGCGTTTCCACTTTTGTTCTTATATCTCACAATCTTGCATCCAGCTACTAATTCTACAACCTTTAGCAATTTTTCTCTAAACATTATAAACATCTCATTCACACATGACTGCATCCCTCCATTTACTGCACTTCCATCTAAACTTTCGATCACCCTTCCTTCATACTCCTCCTTGCATTCTTTTCTTACTTATTCATCTCTTCCTTTGCCAACACTTTTACATCTCCATTCTTCCTTACATCATACTTCCACATCTCCCTGATCCTCATCCCTACTAAATGAACCACAAAATGGTCAGAATCTCCAGAGAATACACTCAGAATTCTAGCATACAGCACAACTTTTCTCAACCTGTCATCCAGTGCCACATAATCAGTCAAATCCTTTTGTTTTTCCCTTCCACCATTTCTCATCCATGTATATCTGTGAACCATCTTGTGCTGAAAAAAGGTGTTTGCAAGGAATAAACAGCTCTCAACACAGACATCCTTAAAATAACTTCCATACTCATTTACTCCATGCACTCTACATTTACCATCACACCAATTTCATCACATCCCATCTTTGCATTCATATCATCCATTACCACCACCTTCTCATCAAAATCATTTAAACACAATACAACCATCTCAAAATCATTTAAACAGTCATTCAAATTTCTCCAGAAATTCTTCATTTCATCCACACCTCACACAGGCTTCATATTCACAGGCACATTAATACATACCCATGCATACCTCACCATTCTAATCTTTCCTTTCACCCACATTATTCTTTATCCATTCCATCCATGCTCTGTAACACCCTTACAACCCTCCCTTACCCTCAGTGATGGGACAGTGCACATTCCTTTTTTTTCCCCTTTTCCCTGATAGTTTTCATTCATTCCCTTCCACACCACTCTTTCCGTGCCCTCCCACAGCTTGCATTCATTATTTCCATTTTCACTCCATATACCCTGACCACTGATATAGGTTTCCCCAATCCCCAGCACATCCAAACTATAACTACAAAAATTCTTCACAAGCTCCCTCTCTTTACTCTCACCTGTCATCCCATTGATATTCAGAGCCATCACTCTCAATCATTTGTCCTTATTACTTCTTGGCATAACTGGTGAACTCTAGTGCCACCTCTTAGCCTTTATGCTTCAACCTTGACAAGCCACTGTCAGAGGGCAACTCCAGCACAGTCTTTCACAAAAGCAAATATATACAGAATATGAATAGTATAAACAACATTTTATCAAAACAACTATGATTTTACAGACTCTAACTACTTGAAAATGATAATGAGCTGCCATATACGGTAGATTAGAGTATACAAGAACAAATTACCTAATTACAACTAAGCCTAATTACCTGTAATTCTAGTTTTCAAACATTTGTGATTAAACTTTTCCAACAATAATTGGTATGCTTACTCCATGAAGCAGTCAATATCAGTACGTGTACAACAAACTACCACATATGTTTGTTATCAGAGTTTGGTGAATGCATAACAGCAGGGGATGTCAGCACAACTTTTTCTTGCTGCAAGGAATTTCCCATGTGACTAAGAGTGCAGTTGGCAGCCAGAGTTCACAGAACCTCATCTTGCCCTTTATAACCCTTAACCCACTGACAGCAGGTACTATAGAAATTTAGTGTCCCCAGCATGACACTTTACAGTAGACTTTAAAAATGGCCCAATCCACCCACATACACATTTATATACATAAACGCCCACACACGCACATATACATCCCTATACATTTCAACGTATACATACATATACATGCACAGACATATGCATATATACATATGTACATATTCCAACATGCTGCCTTCATCCATTCCTGCCGCCACCCCCCACACATGAAATAACAAACCCCTCCCCCCTCATGTGCGTGCGAGGTAGCGCCAAGAAACGACAAAGGCCACATTCGTTCACATTCAGTCTCTAGCCTTTTGTTCAATGCGCCGAAACCACAGCTCCCTTTCCACATCCAGGCCCCTCAAAACTTTCCATGGTTTACCCCAGACTCTTCACATACCCTGATTCAATCCATCGACAGCACATCAACCCCAGTATACCACATCGTCCCAATTCACTCTATTCCCTCCATGCCTTTCACCCTCCAGTATAATCAGGCCCCAATCACTCAAAATCTTTTTCACTCCATCCTTCCACCTCCACTTTGGTCTCCCACTTCTTCCCTCCACCTCTAACATATGTATCCTCTTTGTCAATCTTTCCTCACTCATTCTCTCCATGTGTCCAAACAATTTCAACACACCCTCTTCTGCTCTCTCAACCACTCTCTTTTTATTACCAGGCATCTCTTTCACCCTTTCACTACTTACTCAATCAAACCACCTCACACCAAATACTGTCCTCAAACATTTCATTTCCAACACATCCACCCTCCTCCGCACAACCCTATCTATAGCCCATGCCTTGCAACCTTATAACATTGTTGGAACCACTATTCCTTCAAACATACCCATTTTTGCTCGCTGAGATAACTTTCTCACCTTCCACACATTCTTCAACGCTCCCACAACCTTCGCCCCCTCCCCCACCCTGTGACTCACCTCCGCTTCCATGGTTCCATCCACTGCCAAATCCACTCCCAGATATCTAAAACACTTCACTTCCTCCAATTTTTCTCCATTCATGCTTACCCCTAAACCCTACTGAACCTAATAACCTTGCTCTTATTCGCATTTACTCTCAGCTTTCTTCTTTCACACACTTTAACAAACTCAGTCACCAGTTTCTGCAGTTTCTCACAGGAATCAGCCACAAGTGCTGTATCATCAGCGAACAACAACTGACTCACTTCCCAAGCCCTCTCATCCACTGCATATTTGCCCCTCTCTCCAAAACTCTTGCATTAACCTCCCTAACAACCCCATCCATAAACAAATTAAACAACCATGGAGACATCACACACCCCGCCACAAACCGACATTCACTGAGAACCAATTACTTTCCTCTCTTCCTACTCGTACACATGACTTACACACTCAATAAAAACTTTTCACTGCTTCTAGCAACTTACCTCCCACACCATATACTCTAAATAACTTTTACAGAGCATCTCTATCAACTCTATCATATGCCTTCCCCAGATCCATAAATGCTAAATACTTTTCTAAGTATTTCTCACATACATTCTTCAAAGTAAACACCTGATCCACACATCCTCTACCACTTCTGAAACCACATTGCTCATCCCCAACCTAATGCTCTGTACATGCCTTTACCCATTCAATCAGTACCCTCCAAAAAAATTTCCCAGGAATACTCAATAAGTTGTACCTCTGTAATTTGAACTCTCACCTTTTTCCCCTTTGCAGTTGTACAATGGCACTATGCATGCATTCTACCAATTCTCAGGCACTTCACCATGAATCATACATATATTGAATATCCTCACCAACCAGTCAACAACAGTCACCCCTTTTTTAATAAATTCAACAGCAATACCATCCAAACCCACTACCTAGCCAGCTTTCATCTTCCGCAAAGATTTCACTACCTCTCTGTTTACCAAACCATTCTCCCTGACCCTCTCAATTTGCACACCACCTCGACCAAAACACCCTATATCTGCCACTCAGACACATTCCATCTCCCTCTCACTTCACTACTACTTGTTATTATCTCCCCATTTGCCCCCTTCACTGATGTTCCCATTTGTTTTCTTGTCTTACACACTTTTTTACCTCCTTCCAAAAAATCTACTTATTCTCTTTAAAATTCAATGATAGTCTCTGACCCCAACTCTCATTTGCCCTCTTTTTCACCTCTTGCACCTTTCTCTTGACCTCTTGCCTCTTTCTTTTATACATCTCCCAGTCATTTGCACTATTTCCCTGCAAAAATCATCCAAATGCCTCTCTCTTCTCTTTCACCAACAATCTTACTTCTTCATCCCACCACCCACTACCCTTTCTAATCCACCCACTTCCCACCTTTCTCATGCCACAGGCATCTTTTGCGCAAGCCATCACTGCTTCTCTAAATACATCCAATTCCTCACCCACTCTTCTTACGTCCTTTGCTCTCACCTTTTTCCATTCTGCACTCTATCTCTCCTACTACTTCCTCACACAAGTCTCCTGTCCAAGCTCACTTATTCTTACCACTCACTTCACCCCAACATTCTCTTTCTTTTCTAAAACCTCTACATATCTTCACCTTTGCCTTCAGAAGATAATAATCAGACGTCCCTCCAGTTGCCCTTCTCAGCACATTAACATCCAAAAGTCTCTCTTTCACGTGCCTATCAATTAACACATTATCCAATAACGCTCTCTAGCCATCTCTCCTACTTACATATGTATACTTATGTATATCTCTCTTCTTAAACCAGGTATTTCCAATCACCAGTCCTTTTACAGCACACAAATCTAAAAGCTCTTCACCATTTCCATTTACAACACTCAACACTCCATGTACACCAATTATGCCCTCAAATGCTATGTTTCTCACCTTTGTGTTCAAATCGCCCATCACTATAGCCAGGTCTCATGCATCAAAGCTGCTAATACACTCACTCAGCTGCTCCCGAAACACTTGCAAGGCCATTAGGATCAGTAAGGTTGAGGGATGTCAATTGGGAGGTAAGTTTGACTGGAAGCAGAAGTGAGTCACAGGGTGGGGGAGGTATGAAGGTTCTGGGGGCACTGAAGAATGTGTGGAAGGTGAGAACATTATCTCAGAGAGCAAAAATGGGTGTTTGAAGGAATAGTGGATGTCTTGGAAATGAGATGTTTGAGAACAATATGAGGTGTGAGGTGGTTTGATCGAGCAAGTAATGCAAGGGTAAGAGCGTGATTGAGAGACCAGATGAGGGTGTATTGAGATGGTTTTGGTCACATGGAGAGAATGCGTGAGGAAAGATTGATAAAGAGAATATATATGTCAGAGGTAAGGGAACGAGGAGAAGTGGGAGACCAAATTGGAGCTGGAAGGATGGAGTGAAAAAGATTTTGAGCAATCGGGGCCTGAACATACAAAAGGGTGAAAGGTGTGCAAGGAATAGAGTGAATTGGAACGATGTGGTATACTGGGGCTGATGTGCTGTCAATGGATTAAACCAGGGCATGTGAAGCTTCTGGGGTAAACTAATGAAAGTTTTGTGGGGCCTGGATGTGGAAAGGGAGCTGTGGTTTCGGTGCATCACACATAACAGCTAGAGACTGAGTGTGAACGAATGTGGCCTTTGTTGTCTTTTCCTAGCGCTACCTCATGTGCACGCGGGGGGAGGGGGTGCCATTCCATGTGTGGCAGGGTGGCAGCAGGAATGGATGAAGGTAGCATGTATGAATATGTACATGTGTATATATGTATATGTCTGTGTATGTATATGTATGTATACATTGAAATGTATATGTATTTATGTGTGTGTGTATGTGTTTATGTATATACATTGTATGTGGGTGGGTTGGGCCATTCTTTCGTCTGTTTCTTTGAGCAACCTCACTAATACGGGAGACAGTGACAAAGTATAATAAAAAAATTCTAAATGAATCTTTCTTTCTTTCATACTATTTGCCACTTTCCGCTTTAGCGAGGTAGCGTTAAGAACAGAAGACTGGGCCTTTGAGGGAATATCCCCACATGGCCCCGTCTCTGTTCCTTCTTTTGAAAAATTAAAAGAAAATAAGAGGGGAGGATTTCCAGCCCCCGCTCCCTTCCCTTTTAGTCGCCTTCTACGACACGCAGGGAATACATGGGAAGTATTCTTTCTCCCCTATCCCCAGGGATAATATACATGTATATCTTTCATACTATTCGCCATCTCCCGCATTAGCGAGGTTGCGTTAAGAACAGAGGACTGGACCTTTGAGGGAATATCCTCACTTGGCCCCCTTCTCTGTCCATTCTTTAGGAAAATTAAAAAAAAAAACGAGAGGGGAGGATTTCCAGCCCCCAAGCTCCCTTCCCTTTTAGTCGCCTTATATATATATATATATATATATATATATATATATATATATATATATTTATTTATTTTCTCTGTCGCTGTCTCCCGCGTTTGCGAGGTAGCGCAAGGAAACAGACGAAAGAAATGGCCCAACCCACCCCCATACACATGTATATACATACACGTCCATACACACAAATATACATACCTAAAGATCTCAATGTACACATATATATACACACACAGACACATACATATATACCCATGCACACAATTCACACTGTCTGCCTTTATTCATTCCCATCGCCACCTCACCACACATGGAATACCATCCCCCTCCCCCCTCATGTGTGCGAGGTAACGCTAGGAAAAAACAACAAAGGCCCCATTCGTTCACACTCAGTCTCTAGCTGTCATGCAATAATGCCCGAAACCACAGCTCCCTTTCCACATCCAGGCCCCACACAACTTTCCGTGGTTTACCCCAGACGCTTCACATGCCCTGATTCAATCCACTGACAGTACGTCAACCCCGGTATACCACATCGATCCAATTCACTCTATTCCTTGCCCGCCTTTCACCCTCCTGCATGTTCTGGCCCCGATCACTCAAAATCTTTTTCACTCCATCTTTCCACCTCCAATTTGGTCTCCCACATCTCCTCATTCCCTCCACCTCCGACACATATATCCTCTTGGTCAATCTTTCCTCACTCATTCTCTCCATGTGCCCAAACCATTTAGAAACACCCTCTTCTGCTCTCTCAACCACGCTCTTTTTATTTCCACACATCTCTCTTACCCTTACATTACTTACTCGATCAAACCAATTCACACCACACATTGTCCTCAAACATCTCATTTCCAGCACATCCACCCTCATGCGCACAACTCTACCCATAGCCCACGCCTCGCAACCATACAACATTGTTGGAACCACTATTCCTTCAAACATACCCAGAGAGGGTTATTGGATTACGTGTTAATTGACAGGCACGCGAAAGAGAGACTTTTGGATGTTAATGTGCTGAGAGGTGCAACTGGAGGGATGTCTGATCATTATCTTGTGGAGGCTAGATGTCTGATCATTATCTTGTGGAGGCTAAGGTGAAGATTTGTATGAGTTTTCAGAAAAGAAGAGTGAATGTTGGGGTGAAGAGGGTGGTGAGAGTAAGTGAGCTTGGGAAGGAGACTTGTGTGAGGAAGTACCAGGAGAGACTGAGTACAGAATGGAAAAAGGTGAGAACAATGGAAGTAAGGGGAGTGGGGGAGGAATGGGATTTATTTAGGGAAGCAGTGACGGATTGCGCAAAAGATGCTTGTGGCATGAGAAGAGTGGGAAGTGGGTTGATTAGAAAGGGTAGTGAGTGGTGGGATGAAGAAGTAAGATTGTTGGACGATTTTTGCAGGAAAAAAATGCAATTGAGTGGGAGATGTATAAAAGAAAGAGACAGGTCAAGAGAAAGGTGCAAGAGGTGAAAAAGAGGGCAAATGAGAGTTGGGGTGAGAGAGTATCATTAAATTTTAGGGAGAATAAAAAGATGTTCTGGAAGGAGGTGAATAAAGTGCGTAAGACAAGGGAGCAAATGGGAACTTCAGTGAAGGGCGCAAATGGGGAGGTGATAATAAGTAGTGGTGATGTGAGAAGGAGATGGAGTGAGTATTTTGAAGGCTTGTTGAATGTGTTTGATGATAGAGTGGCAGATATAGGGTGTTTTGGTCGAGGTGGTGTGCAAAGTGAGAGGGTTAGGGAAAATGATTTGGTAAACAGAGAAGAGGTAGTAAAAGCTTTGCGGAAGATGAAAGCCGGCAAGGCAGCAGGTTTGGATGGTATTGCAGTGGAATTTATTAAAAAAAGGGGTGACTGTATTATTGACTGGTTGGTAAGGTTATTTAATGTATGTATGACTCATGGTAAGGTGCCTGAGGATTGGCAGAATGCTTGCATAGTGCCATTGTACAAAGGCAAAGGGGATAAGAGTGAGTGCTCAAATTACAGAAGTATAAGTTTGTTGAGTATTCCTGGGAAATTATATGGGAGGGTATTGATTCAGAGGGTGAAGGCATGTACAGAGCATCAGATTGGGGAAGAGCAGTGTGGTTTCAGAAGTGGTAGAGGATGTGTGGATCAGGTGTTTGCTTTGAAGAATGTATGTGAAAAATACTTAGAAAAGCAAATGGATTTGTTTGTAGCATTTATGGATCTGGAGAAGGCATATGATAGAGTTGATAGAGATGCTTTGTGGAAGGTATTAAGAATATATGGTGTGGGAGGCAAGTTGTTAGAAGCAGTGAAAAGTTTTTATCGAGGATGTAAGACATGTGTACGTGTAGGAAGAGAGGAAAGTGATTGGTTCTCAGTGAATGTAGGTTTGCGGCAGGGGTGTGTGATGTCTCCATGGTTGTTTAATTTGTTTATGGATGGGGTTGTTAGGGAGGTAAATGCAAGAGTTTTGGAAAGAGGGGCAAGTATGAAGTCTGTTGGGGATGAGAGAGCTTGGGAAGTGAGTCAGTTGTTGTTCGCTGATGATACAGTGCTGGTGGTTGATTCATGTGAGAAACTGCAGAAGCTGGTGACTGAGTTTGGTAAAGTGTGTGAAAGAAGAAAGTTAAGAGTAAATGTGAATAAGAGCAAGGTTATTAGGTACAGTAAGGTTGAGGGTCAAGTCAATTGGGAGGTAAGTTTGAATGGAGCAAAACTGGAGGAAGTAAAGTGTTTTAGATATCTGGGAGTGGATCTGGCAGCGGATGGAACCATGGAAGCGGAAGTGGATCATAGGGTGGGGGAGGGGGCAAAAATTCTGGGAGCCTTGAAGAATGTGTGGAAGTCGAGAACATTATCTTGGAAAGCAAAAATGGGTATGTTTGAAGGAATAGTGGTTCCAACAATGTTGTATGGTTGCGAGGCGTGGGCTATGGATAGAGTTGTGTGCAGGAGGGTGGATGTGCTGGAAATGAGATGTTTGAGGACAATGTGCGGTGTGAGGTGGTTTGATCGAGTAAGTAACGTAAGGGTAAGAAAGTATTTGTGGAAATAAAAAGGGTGTGGTTGAGAGAGCAGAAGAGGGTGTTTTGAAATGGTTTGGGCACATGGAGAGAATGAGTGAGGAAAGATTGACCAAGAGGATGTATGTGTCGGAGGTGGAGGGAACGAGAAGTGGGAGACCAAATTGGAGGTGGAAAGATGGAGTGAAAAAGATTTTGTGTGATCAGGGCCTGAACATGCAGGAGGGTGAAAGGAGGGCAAGGAATAGAGTGAATTGGATCGATGTGGTATACCGGGGTTGACGTACTGTCAGTGGATTGAATCAGGGCATGTGAAGCGTCTGGGGTAAACCATGGAAAGCTGTGTAGGTATGTATATTTGCATGTGTGGACGTATGTATATACATGTGTATGGGGGTGGGTTGAGCCATTTCTTTGGTCTGTTTCCTTGCGCTATCTCGCAACCGCGGGAGACAGCGACAAAAAGAAAAAAATATATATATATATATATATATATTTTTTTTTTCTTTTTTTTTTTATACTTTGTCGCTGTCTCCCGCGTTTGCGAGGTAGCGCAAGGAAACAGACGAAAGAAATGGCCCAACCCCCCCCATACACATGTATATACATGCGTCCACATATATATATACATATATATATATATATATATATATATGTTATCCCTGGGGATAGGGGAGAAAGAATACTTCCCACGTATTCCCTGCGTGTCGTAGAAGGCGACTAAAAGGGGAGGGAGCGGGGGGCTGGAAATCCTCCCCTCTCAATTTTTTTTTTTTAATTTTCCAAAAGAAGGAACAGAGAAGGGGGCCAGGTGAGGATATTCCCTCAGTGGCCCAGTTCTCTGTTCTTAACGCTACCTCGCTAATGCGGGAAATGGCGAATAGTTTGAAAAAAAAAAAAAAATATATATATATATATGTACATATAAAGAGAAGAGAGAGGCATTTGGACGATTTTTGCAGGGAAAAAATGCAATTGAGTGGGAGATGTATAAAAGAAAGAGACAGGAGGTCAAGAGAAAGGTGCAAGAGGTGAAAAAGAGGGCAAATGAGAGTTGGGGTGAGAGAATATCATTAAATTCTAGGGAGAATAAAAAGATGTTCTGGAAGGAGGTGAATAAAGTGTGTAAGACAAAGGAGCAAATGGGAACTTCAGTGAAGGGCGCAAATGGGGAGGTGATAACAAGTAGTGGTGATGTGAGAAGGAGATGGAGTATTTTGAAGGTTTGTTGAATGTGTTTGATGATAGAGTGGCAGATATAGGGTGTTTTGGTCGAGGTGGTGTGCAAAGTGAGAGGGTAAGGGAAAATGATTTGGTAAACAGAGAAGAGGTAGTAAAAGCTTTGCGGAAGATGAAAGCCGGCAAGGCAGCAGGTTTGGATGGTATTGCAGTGGAATTTATTAAAAAAGTGGGTGACTGTATTATTGACTGGTTGCGAAGGTTATTTAATGTATGTATGACTCATGGTGAGGTGCCTGAGGATTGGCGGAATGTGTGCAAAGTGCCAATGTACAAAGGCAAAGAGGATAAGAGTGAGTGCTCAAATTACAGAGGTATAAGTTTGTTGAGTATTCCTGGTAAATTATATGGGAGGGTATTGATTCAGAGGGTGAAGGCATGTACAGAGCATCAGATTGGGGAAGAGCAGTGTGGTTTCAGAAGTGGTAGAGGATGTGTGGATCAGGTGTTTGCTTTGAAGAATGTATGTGAGAAATACTTAGAAAAGCAAATGGATTTGTTTGTAGCATTTATGGATCTGGAGAAGGCATATGATAGAGTTGATAGAGATGCTTTGTGGAAGGTATTAAGAATATATGGTGTGGGAGGCAAGTTGTTAGAAGCAGTGAAAAGTTTTTATCGAGGATGTCAGGCATGTGTACGTGTAGGAAGAGAGGAAAGTGATTGGTTCTCAGTGAATGTAGGTTTGCGGCAGGGGTGTGTGATGTCTCCATGGTTGTTTAATTTGTTTATGGATGGGGTTGTTGGGGAGGTGAATGCAAGAGTTTTGGAAAGAGGGGCAAGTATGAAGTCTGTTGTGGATGAGAGAGCTTGTGAAGTGAGTCAGTTGTTGTTCGCTGATGATACAGCGCTGGTGGCTGATTCCTGTGAGAAACTACAGAAGCTGGTGACTGAGTTTGGTAAAGTGTGTGAAAGAAGAAAGTTGAGAGTAAATGTGAATAAGAGGAAGGTTATTAGGTACAGTAGGGTTGAGGGTCAAGTCAATTGGGAGTTAAGTTTGAATGGAGAAAAACTGGAGGAAGTAAAGTGTTTTAGATATCTGGGAGTGGATCTGGCAGTGGATGGAACCATGGAAGCGGAAGTGAATCATAGGGGGGGGAGGGGGCAAAAATTCTGGGAGCCTTGAAGAATGTGTGGAAGTCGAGAACATTATCTTGGAAAGCAAAAATGGGTATGTTTGAAGGAATAGTGGTTCCAACAATGTTGTATGGTTGCGAGGCGTTGGCTATGGATAGAGTTGTGTGCAGGAGGGTGGATGTGCTGGAAATGAGACGTTTGAGGACAACATGTGGTGTCAGGTGGTTTGATCGAGTAAGTAATGTAAGGGTAAGAGAGATGTGTGGAAATAAAAAGGGTGTGGTTGAGAGAGCAGAAGAGGGTGTTTTGAAATGGTTTGGGCACATGGAGAGAATGAGTGAGGAAAGATTGACCAAGAGGATATATGTGTCGGAGATGGAGGGAACGAGGAGAAGTGGGAGACCAAATTGGAGGTGGAAAGATGGAGTGAAAAAGATTTTGAGTGATAGGGGCCTGAACATGCAGAAGGGTGAAAGGAGGGCAAGGGATAAAGTGAATTGGATCGATGTGGTATACCGGGGTTGACGTGCTGTCAATGGATTGAACCAGGGCATGTGAAGCGTCTGGGGTAAACCATGGAAAGTTCTGTGGGGCCTGGATGTGGAAATGGAGCTGTGGTTTCGGTGCATTTTTACATGACAGCTAGAGACTGAGTGTGAACGAATGGGGCCTTTGTTGTCTTTTCCTAGCGCTACCTCGCTCAGATGAGGGGGGAGGGGTTTGTTATTCCATGTGTGGCGAGGTGGCGATGGGAATGAATAGGGGCAGACAGTGTGAATTGTGTGCATGGGTATACATGTATGTGTCTGTGTGTGTATATATATGTGTACATTGAGATGTATAGGTATGTATATATGCGTGTGTGGATGTGTATGTATATACATGTGTATGTGGGTGGGTTGAGCCATTCTTTCATCTGTTTCCTTGCGCTACCTCGCTAACGCGGGAGACAGCGACAAAGCAAAATAAATAAAAATAGATATATATATGGGAACTTCAGTGAAGGGCGCAAATGGGGAGGTGATAACAAGTAGTGGTGATGTGAGAAGGAGATGGAGTGAGTATTTTGAAGGTTTGTTGAATGTGTTTGATGATAGAGTGGCAGATATAGGGTGTTTTGGTCGAGGAGGTGTGCAAAGTGAGAGGGTTAGGGAAAATGATTCGGTAAACAGAGAAGAGGTAGTAAAAGCTTTGCGGAAGATGAAAGCCGGCAAGGCAGCAGGTTTGGATGGTATTGCAGTGGAATTTATTAAAAAAGGGGGTGACTGTACTGTTGACTGGTTGGTAAGGTTATTTAATGTATGTACGACTCATGGTGAGGTGCCTGAGGATTGGCGGAATGCGTGCATAGTGCCATTGTACAAAGGCAAAGGGGATAAGAGTGAGTGCTCAAATTACAGTGGTATAAGTTTGTTGAGTATTCCTGGTAAATTGTATGGGAGGGTATTGATTCAGAGGGTGAAGGCATGTACAGAGCATCAGATTGGGGAAGAGCAGTGTGGTTTCAGAAGTGGTAGAGGATGTGTGGATCAGGTGTTTGCTTTGAAGAATGTATGTGAGAAATACTTAGAAAAGCAAATGGATTTGTATGTAGCATTTATGGATCTGGAGAAGGCATATGATAGAGTTGATAGAGATGCTCTGTGGAAGGTATTAAGAATATATGGTGTGGGAGGCAAGTTGTTAGAAGCAGTGAAAAGTTTTTATCGAGGATGTAAGGCATGTGTACGTGTAGGAAGAGAGGAAAGTGATTGGTTCTCAGTGAATGTAGGTTTGCGGCAGGGGTGTGTGATGTCTCCATGGTTGTTTAATTTGTTTATGGATGGGGTTGTTAGGGAGGTGAATGCAAGAGTTTTGGAACGAGGGGCAAGTATGAAGTCTGTTGTGGATGAGAGAGCTTGGGAAGTGAGTCAGTTGTTGTTCGCTGATGATACAGCGCTGGTGGCTGATTCATGTGAGAAACTGCAGAAGCTGGTGACTGAGTTTGGTAAAGTGTGTGAAAGAAGAAAGTTAAGAGTAAATGTGAATAAGAGCAAGGTTATTAGGTACAGTAGGGTTGAGGGTCAAGTCAGTTGGGAGGTGAGTTTGAATGGAGAAAAACTGGAGGAAGTGAAGTGTTTTAGATATCTGGGAGTGGATCTGGCAGCGGATGGAACCATGGAAGCGGAAGTGGATCATAGGGTGGGGGAGGGGGCGAAAATTCTGGGAGCCTTGAAGAATGTGTGGAAGTCGAGAACATTATCTCGGAAAGCAAAAATGGGTATGTTTGAAGGAATAGTGGTTCCAACAATGTTGTATGGTTGCGAGGCGTGGGCTATGGATAGAGTGGTGCGCAGGAGGATGGATGTGCTGGAAATGAGATGTTTGAGGACACTGTGTGGTGTGAGGTAGTTTGATCGAGTAAGTAACGTAAGGGTAAGAGAGATGAGTGGAAATAAAAAGAGCGTGGTTGAGAGAGCAGAAGAGGGTGTTTTGAAATGGTTTGGGCACATGGAGAGAATGAGTGAGGAAAGATTGACCAAGAGGATATATGTGTCGGAGGTGGAGGGAACGAGGAGAAGAGGGAGACCAAATTGGAGGTGGAAAGATGGAGTGAAGAAGATTTTGTGTGATCGGGGCCTGAACATGCAGGAGGGTGAAAGGAGGGCAGGGAATAGAGTGAATTGGAGCGATGTGGTATACCGGGGTTGACGTGCTGTCAGTGGATTGAATCAGGGCATGTGAAGCGTCTGGGGTAAACCATGGAAAGCTGTGTAGGTATGTATATTTGCGTGTGTGGACGTATGTATATACATGTGTATGGGGGTGGGTTTGGCCATTTCTTTCATCTGTTTCCTTGTGCTACCTCGCAAACGCGGGAGACAGCGGAAAAAAAAAAAAAAAAAAAGAATATATCATTCAAATAATAAGATTATGTTTTTAACCATGAAATGACTGACCACATACTTGCCCCCTTGAACTGGAAACATTCTAAACTTGACACTGCTGTATCATCCATGTTTCTGTAACGGTATTTATCTTAACATTGCACTCTGCATTCATTTTTAATGTATGATTTAGTCAACAACATATTGAATAATATCAATGCCTTATTTTTGTATATGAATAAGGCCAATACTTGTATTCAGGAGATGTGTGAAGAGGATGGTGATGAGAGAGGTGGTGGAGATATGCTTTCTGTGCAGTGTATTGTGCATCTGTGTTGACATAAATTTGTGTTATAGCCAGGTATTTCCATATTGGTACTGGGTTTGGAGAGACTATGACAGAGAAGATGTAATGAGGGGAACAAACATGGATTATAAGATAAAAACAATGTTCTTTTTATTTCATAACTATTGTATTGAATTTTACTCACTATTTACCATGCAGTATTGCTGTAATAATAAATAAATTTAAGTAAAATATCATCTTTATTATTTCATTATCTATCCCTGGGGTAGGGGACATAGAATTCTACCTCCGTACTCCCTGTGTGTCATAGAAGTCAACTGAAGGGGGTCAGAGCAGGGGGCTGCAACCTCTTCCCCACTTTGTATTTCAGTCTCAGAAAAATGGAACAGAAGAAGGTGCACAAATAGGAAAGGCTTATCCTCCTAAAAAGCTCAGGCTGGGGTGTCTGAACGTGCGTGTGTGGATGTAATAAGATGAGAAGACAGGAGGGATAGTTAGTATGTTTGAGGAAAAAGAACTAGCTGTTCTGGTTCTGAATGAAACAAAACTCAAGGGGAAAGAAGAATCGTTTGGAAATGTCTTAGAAGTACAGTCAGGGGTTAAGGAGAGGGCAAGACCTAAGGAGAGGGCAAGACCTAAGGAGAGGGAAAGCAATTAATCTGAAGCAGAAGTTGTAGGAGTGAGACAGAAAGCAATTAACCTGAAGCAGTAGTTGTGGAAGTGTGAGACAGAGTGTTGGGAAGTAAGCCCTAGACTGATGTGGATAAAAATGAAAATGAATAGTGAGAGATGGGGCATGAGTTTGAATGGAGAAAAATTGGAGGAAGTGAAGAGTTTTAGATATCTGGGACTGGACACGGTTGTAAATGGAACCATGGAAACAGAAGTGAGTCAGAAGGTAGGTGAAGGGGCAAGAGTTCAGGGAACACTGAAGAATGTGTGAAAAGAGAGATCGTTATCTGAGAGGGCAAAAATCTGTATGTTTGAAAGTATATTAGGTCCAATAATGTTAAATAGATGTGGGGCATGGGCCATAGTGAGGATGTGTGGAGAAGGGTGAATATGTTGGAAATGAAATGCTTGATGACAGTATGTGGTATGAGGTGGTTTGATCAAGTAAGTAATAACAGTGTAAGAGAGATGTGTGGTAATAAAAAGAGTGTAGTTGAGAGAGCTGAAGAGGGTATGCTAAAATGATTTGGACATATGGAGAGAATGAGTGAGAAAAGGTTGGCAAAGAAAATATGTGTCAGATGTGGAGGGAACAAAGAGAAGGGGAGATCAAATAGGAGATGGAAGGATGGAGTAATAAACATTTTGAATGATCGGTGTCTGAAAGGCATTCATATGTAAGAGAGACTTGGAATGGTGTGGTGTACAGGGGTGGACATGCTGTCATTGGATTGTAACAGGGCATGTGAAGTGGTCAAAGGAAACCATGGAAAGGTCTGTAAGGCCTGATTTTGGACAGGGGGTTGTGGTTTTAAGCATTACAAATGACAGCTAGAGAATGGGTGTGAATGTAGACTTTCTTTATCTGCTCCTGGTGCTACCTCACAAATCCAGTAAATGGCAATCACGTATGAAAAAATAATATCAATTTTCATTTTCTTTCCCTGAAAATGAAAAATGTTGATGAAACTGGGAAGCACAATAAGTTAAAGTAAACAAACAGAGAAACTGATAAAGAATCACTTGCCTAGCTGACTGGTAGGCTCATGCATGCACCCTTGCGACCTCCTTGAATGATGTCATCCACACATCACATAATATTTTTTAAAAGTATTACATTCACTTCTGCGAACAAGGTAGTATGAATCACAATGCAAAAAAAACTAAGTATGCAAAATGTAAGTGATAATAGCAACAACTTTCATGTATAGAATAGCTGAAAATTAATGTTCACTTCATGGCATTCACATATAATGGTGTCAAGTATGGCAGCATAGAAGAATGTGCGAGGTGAATATGTAATATCTTGTAATTACATAGTTGGACATGAGCCATGCTTACTACTACATTCGTTTTCTACATTCTTATAATATAATCTTCGATATTCTAAAAAGAAAAACAATCTATTAATCTTAAAATTCCCAAATTTTTAAGGGAACACACTTTTTTGTGGATGTTACAGGGTTAAATAGAAGAGCATCCTCCACCTTCATATACATCAATGTTCTGAGAAAAGGCATTTATAATAGATTCGATTTTCTTCTTGATGATGTAGATGCTATGCTCATTAACACCATAATAGCAGAAAAATATGAAAGTGTGGGACCCAGGCTTAAGTTCATCTAATATCCTGAACAGGATCTCTTGTAGTAGGAGCACTTGCTAGATAAATAGGCATAGTGGTGACTGATTCATGTGGGTGGCAGTGAAGAAATAAACAAGTGGAAAATGATACATCCTTACTCTTTGAATGCCAGCAGTGAACCAATGTGGTAATGCAGCATGGCATATACAACATCAGCACCCAGTGGAGCATGGACAAATGGGCTTGCATTATATCATGATAGTTCATGTTACAATCAAAAATGTGAGTAATTTTGGTGCCTGTGCTATATCAAAATTGTTACATCACGCCATGCTATATTGTAAAATTACTGTACTATGTATGTCCCTCTTTTAAATCAGTTGTTCCCATTCACTAGTCCTTTTTCAGCGCACAACTCCACAAGCCATCAGCCATTTCTATTCACCTTTCTGAATACATCATGCCCCTTAAATATACCTTCAACTGTGACATTCCCTGCTTTTGCTTTCAAATCATCCATCACTAATACCCAATCTCTCACATCTAAGCTGCTGACACACTTTCTTAGCTACCCTCAGAACACTCATCTCTCTGTAGCGTTCTTCTTGTGGCCAGGTGCATAAGCCCTAATAATCACTCATCTCTCATTATCAACTTTAAATTCTACCCATATCAGTTCAGAGCTAACACTTTTACCCTTACAAATTTCCACAACTCCTTCAGCAGATATGCTACCCCTCACAATAGCTCCAGACTTTACCCCTAAGACACTCCAAAATCATTCTTCTCCTTCACCCTTGTATATGTTTAATTAATAAAAAAAAAAGTTTATACCAAAACTTTATTTATACAAAAGTTTGTTTCATACACAAAATAATAACTGTACATAACTGTAATCCTTGCATAATATATTCATTTGTATTTACAGTGCTGAAATTTCCAAGGATATATATATGATAACTGACTAATATTTACACAACAAGGGAAACTATTACCATAATGTAGCTGGTCCTCCTTAAGAATAATGATAATCTTAGGTACTGAGTCTTGGCCATTACCCATTTGCAATGTTCATTCTGCAAAGCCAAGATAGTGTGCTAGTGGTGTTTGGTATGAAGGAATTTACAGTTCTTGCCATGCCGACAGTGACCATTCATAAAGTGTTTACAAGGTGGTGGAGCACCTCTTGGGCCCCAATTTCCTCCTCGCCCACGGAATCTGGGTCCTCCTCCCATACCCATGTTAGGCATCATGCCTCGAGGACCCATGTTTGGCCTTGCTCCCATCATCATACCCTGACCTCCACCACCCATCATCATATTTTGACCAGGATAATCTGGCCGAGGGCCAACCCAACCAGGACCATCCATTCCTCCACCCATATCACCACCATAGGTACCATGTGCTGTAACACCTGGTCCACCATAGTTGCCAGGTCCACCAACACCTGGTCCACCAGGTCCACCAGGTCCACCTGGTCCTGGATACATGGGACCTCCACCAAACTGTGGAAAAATGGAAATATTTTAGTTGCTGTGATCATTTCATGATCTCTTACATTAACTTCTGCCCATAATTTATGAACTAAAAACAAATCACCTTTTTTATCTAATTGCTAAAATGCCTTTCCCTTACTAATTCAGGCTGCATATTTCACTCATTAAGACTTTGAAGGAAGATGACACATCAAGAATAGATGGTAGAATTCCTTTTTATTAGTCACCTATGCCTTAGTCATCAATCTCCAACAGAAATTCACAAAAAATATCTTTAAAACCTGAAAAATACAAACTAACTGGCCCTAGCTCTCTCTCCAGTATTCATCAAATGCAAAGAATCTACAGATGTGAAGCATAAAGGTAGATAATAACTGTGGTATTTTTTGTCATATTCGTTCACCATGTGCTGCAATCAAGAGGTACTACCAGGAACAGATGAAGAAATTACCTCATTCACTCACATCTATTCTCTAACTGTCATGTGCAATGCACTAAAACCATAACCCCATCCCCTCAACTAGCCACCACAGACCTTTCCATGGTTTCTCCCAGCCATTTCATATGCCCTAGCTCAGTCTATTGACAGCACATCACCCATGTACACCAAATGAACCCAATCAACTCTTATCCCATGCATGCCTCACACCCTCTTGGATGTCCAGGTCCTAAGCACCTTATTCACTCCATCTTTCCATCTCCAATTTGGTCTCCTTCTCCATGTAACCTCCAGTTTTGATACATGTTTTTATATCAACTTGTCACTCAGTCTCTCCACATATCCACACCATTTCAGCACATCTTCAGCTCTCTCAACCATACTCTTCTTATTACCACACCTCTCTCTTATCCTACCATTTCTTACTCAATCAACCATCCACATCCCACGTAATGGCCTCAATCATTTCACTTCCAGCACATTCACCCTCTTCCGTACATTCTTATCTATAGCCCAAGCCTCACATCCATACAGTACCATAAGAACTACTGTACCTTCAAACACACCCAACTTCACTCATCTACATAGATTACTCTCTGCAAATTCCTCAATGTTCCAAGAGCCTTTGCCCCTTCATCCACTTATGAATTACCTCAGCTTCCATGGTTCCATTTACTGCTATGTCCACTCTAAGGTATCTAAAACATTTCACTTCCTCCAAGTTTACTCCATTCAAACTCACACCCCACCCAACCTGTCTCCCTCCACTGCTAATCCTAATAACATTGCCTTTTTTTTTTTTTTACTCAATTTTCTCCTTTTACACACACTCCCAAAATCAGGCAACAACTTCTGCAGTTTCTGATTAAGATCTGCCATCAGCACAATTTCATCAGCAAACAACAACTGGCTCATTTCCTTCAAGTTTTTTCCATTCATGCTCACACCCAACCAACCTGTCTCTTTCCACTGCTAAACCTAATAACCTTGCTTTTTTTAACACTTACTCTCAACTTTCTCCATTAACGAACTCCCAAAATCAGACACCAGCTTCTGCAGTTTCTGAGCTGCCTTGCCACACTTCATCATATACAAGACTTTCACACCTTCTCTTTTCACCAACCATTGGCCATGACTCTCTCACTTAGCATACCTTCCCAACCCAAACCCAAACCTTCATCTACCACCCTCATCAAACACATTAAACAATCCTTCAAATTACTCATCTCTGTCTATTAGCACTTCCCCATTTGCCCCCTTCACTGGTGTTCCCATGTGTTCTCTTGTTTTTGGCACAATCATAATCTCTCTTACCACACATTCTTTAGCTTTCCCAAAACATTCACCCTTTCCTTACCCTATGACTTGCTTCCACTTTCATGGTTCCAGTCACTGCCATGTCCACTCCCATGTATCTAAAACATTTCACCCCCTTCAAATTTTTTCCATTCAAACTCATAGCCTACCTAACAAGTTTCGCTACCCTATTAAACCTAATAACCTTACTTTTATTCATATTTACTCTCAACTTCCTCCGTTCACACATTTTTCCAAACTCAATCACCAACTTATGCAATTTCTCACTCAAATCTCCCACCAGTGCTGTGTCATTGGCAAACAACTGGCTCACTTCCCAGGCCCTCTCATCCCCTACAGACTGCATAATGACCCCTCTCTCCAACTTACAATTACCTCTCTCAATACTCCATCCATAAACAAATCAAATAACCATGGTGACACCCCTGCTGCAGACCAACCTTTTTTTTGGATGTATTCACTCTTCTCTTTTCTTATTTGTACACATGCCTTACACACTCGATAAAATCTCACTGCATCCAGCATCTTTCCTCCCACACTGTATACTCTTCAAGACCTTCCACAAGGCATCTCTATCAACCCTATCATATGCATTCTCCAAATCCATAAATGTCACATACAAACCCATCAGCTCCTTTAAATATTTCTCACACACATTTAAAGCAAATACCTAATCCACACATTCTCCACCACTTCTGAAACAACACTGCTCCTCCCCTAATGCCTTTACCCTCTCCATCACCCCTCCCATACAACTTACCAGGTACAAACTTATACTCTGTAGTTTGAACACTCATCTTTATCCCTTTTGCCTTTATAACCAATCAACGACACATTTACCCCATTTCTTAATGAATTCAACTGTAATATCATCCATTCCAGCCACCTTGCCACATTTCATCTTATGTAAGACTTTCACTACTTCTCTCTTCACCAAACCACTCTCCATGACTCTCTCATATCATATACCACCCAAACCCAAACACCCTACATTTGCCACCAAATCATCAAACACATTAAACAGTCCTTCAAAATACTCCACATTTCATCACTTCCTGTTATTACTTCAACTTTTGCCTCCTTCATTGATGTTCCTTGTTTTCACACATTAACCTGCTTCCAA
This sequence comes from Panulirus ornatus, assembly GCF_036320965.1. NCBI lineage: Eukaryota > Metazoa > Arthropoda > Malacostraca > Decapoda > Palinuridae > Panulirus > Panulirus ornatus. The sequence continues at coordinate 10,267,302 of NC_092268.1, forward strand.
AACTTTTTATTCTCCCTAAAGTTTACTCATGCTCGCTCACCCTAACTCTCATGAGTAGCAGTCATAGCATTCACCTTACTAAATACTCCATGCTACCTATTCTAGTCTATATCTCTAATGCTTGTTCATTCCGGGAACTCCCATCAAGAGTGTGACCATGGCAAAAGACGCTCCATTTACCCCAGTCCTTACATGCCTCCCTCACATATACCATTCCTTCCTCTCCTTCCAGTACTCTTCCACATTACCCCATGCCCCCAGTTATAACCTCAACTGCCACATTATGCATTTTTGCATTCAAATCACACATCACTAATACCTTACGACTCATATCACATCCCCTTACTCTTGCCCTAAATTCCTCCCAAAAATACTAGGCTGTATCAGTTCTCTCTTTGCCAGGTGCATAAGCACTAATAACGACCCACTTCTCACAATCCACTCTCATTTTCATCCTCATCACCCTCAAGCTCACTTCCTTACACTCTCACACATTCCCATAAATCCTCCTTCAACAGAAGTGCTACACCTTCTTTACCTCAAACCATTTTTTCCCCTTACCCTTGAGCTTTGTTTCACTGAAAGCTATCTCTCCTTTCTTCTCTTGGTTACATCTACACACATTCACACACCCCAGCTTGAGACTTCAAGGAGGATGAGTATACATAAGCTCCATTAATTCAAATACCTAAATCATTTATTTGTAAACTGTACATTAAAGTTAATTCAGGTGAATATAGTGTAAACAATATATCATTCTTAGAAAAGTACTTACCCCACCACTAGGAGGTCCACCGATGACCCAGTGAGAGCCACCACCCGTGCCACCACTGGCACCACCGGACATTCCTCCCATGTTGCCCATGCCACCCATACCACTGTAACCATAGTTCACAGGATCCCTGGTGAGTGGTTCAGGCCACAACTTATTGCGATGATCATGTAAATTTTCTTGTCCTGACACATCATGTAGTGGGATTTCTTTTGGTTCTGTTCGATTCACCATTTCTGTGTCTGGTTCACAAGGACTATCTGGAAGCCTGCAAGGAATACAATAATTAGAGTACCTATGTACTTTTCTGGATAAAGTATTGACTATGTCAGTTATGGTCCTACCCATGCCCTTAAATTTGAATAACAAATAACTAAAAGAAAGGAATGGGATTTTGTTCCCCCAAAAAAACTAACCAAAGAGTTGAAAAAATTCTGCTAATACAGTGTCTTTGGGATTATATCAAACCTTTATTTCTTAGTATAATATAATCTTCACTATCTAAAAACCCTCAACAAATAAACAGCATATGCATTTGTCTGGCTACAATAGGGTAACATGTCAATCTTAGTTCTACCTACATCCTTGACAGATCAAGCAAAATGTTAGACAGTAAGACATACTGTTCCTGAGAAAAAACAAAAATGCTTACTAAAATTCTGCCGATAAGGTTCTCATCTTAAATTTTCTTCAGTGGACTGGGGTGGAACTCTCTACATTAAGAATCGGATAATCTGTCAATCTACACAGCACTTTTCTCTGTTTATCTACACACTAGTTTTCACATGCATATATATACTCTGGTTACTAATAATGTGAACTCAAATGGAAAACACCTAACAAGTCTAAGAATACCCTCAAATTATTCAGATATTTATCATTCATGTAACAGCAAAAATTGAAAATTGTAAACATCATATATACCTATGAAATAATTAAATATAACTATGAGCCGGGTGAAGGTCTGTGATTAATCCTCTCAAATAACAGGTACTGCACTCTTTCAAGCACCAAATTCAAGCACCAATTTATGAAAAATGGAGTATCATAAAAAATTGCGTGATCATCTATTTTATTTTTCATTTTATTCTACTTTGCTTTGTCGCTGTCTCCTGCGTTAGCGAGGTAGCGCAAGGAAACAGACGAAAGAATGGCCCAACCCACCCACATACACATGTATATACATACACGTCCACACACGCAAATATACATACCTATACATCTCAACATATACATACATATACACACACAGACATATACATATATACACATGTACATAATTCATACTGTCTGCCTTTATTCATTCCCATCGCCACCCCGCCACACATGAAATAACAACCCCCTCCCCCCTCATGTGTGTGAGGTAGCGCTAGGAACACAACAAAGGCCACATTCATTCACACTCAGTCTCTAGCTGTCGTGTAATAATGCACCGAAACCACAGCTCCCTTTCCACATCCAGGCCCCACAAAACTTTCCATGGTTTACCCCAGAAGCTTCACATGCCCTGGTTCAATCCATTGACAGCACGTCAACCCCGGTATACCACATCGTTCCAATTCACTCTATTCCTTGCACGCCTTTCACCCTCCTGCATGTTCAGGCCCCGATCACACAAAATCTTTTTCACTCCATCTTTCCACCTCCAATTTGGTCTCCCACTTCTCCTCGTTCCCTCCACCTCTGACACATATATCCTCTTGATCAATATTTCCTCACTCATTCTCTCCATGTGACTAAACCATTTCAAAACACCCTCTTCTGCTCTCTCAACCATGCTCTTTTTATTACCACACATCTCTCTTACCCTTACATTACTTACTCGATCAAACCACCTCACACCACATACTGTCCTCAAACATCTCATTTCCAGCACATCCACCCTCCTGCGCACAACTCTATCCATAGCCCACGCCTCACAACCATACAACATTGTTGGAACCACTATTCCTTCAAACATACCCATTTTTGCTTTCCGAGATAATGTTCTCGACTTCCACACATTCTTCAAGGCTCCCAGAATTTTCGCCCCCTCCCCCACCCTATGATTCACTTCCGCTTCCATGGTTCCATCCGCTGCCAAATCCACTCCCAGATATCTTTATATAGGAGGATAATCAATGTCTGGACCTAGGTGTAATCAATATATTTCAGTAAATGCATATCTTGAAATCTAATGCCTAATATCTTTTTCATGTTAAGGAGACGAATGAGACTGCTTGACATTTCATGAAATTCATGCATTCTTTTTTGAAATAGCATGAATAAAATATTAATATATTTTCAAAAGAAATCTCTGATTCCATAATCTCACAAGCCAAAATTAGTTTAAAGCCTACTCCAATACAACTACAATTCATGAAATTCATGAACAGAAGAGATCCTATGAGTTTTCCCATATCAATGTCTTGAAAATTATTTACTGGTCTTGCACAAAGGCACCTTTTAAAAAACCCTGATATGAAATTGGGGTTGGGGATGAGAGAGCTTGGGAAGTGAGTCAGTTGTTGTTCGCTGATGATACAGCACTGGTGGCTGATTCATGTGAGAAACTGCAGAAGCTGGTGACTGAGTTTGGTAAAGTGTGTGAAAGAAGAAAGTTAAGAGTAAATGTGAATAAGAGCAAGGTTATTAGGTACAGTAGGGTTGAGGGTCAAGTCAATTGGGAGGTAAGTTTGAATGGAGAAAAACTGGAGGAAGTAAAGTGTTTTAGATATCTGGGAGTGGATCTGGCAGCGGATGGAACCATGGAAGCGGAAGTGGATCATAGGGTGGGGGAGGGGGTGAAAATTCTGGGAGCCTTGAAGAATGTGTGGAAGTCAAGAACATTATCTCGGAAAGCAAAAATGGCTATGTTTGAAGGAATAGTGGTTCCAACAATGTTGTATGGTTGTGAGGCATGGGCTATGGATAGAGTTGTGTGCAGGCGGATGGATGTGCTGGAAATGAGATGTTTGAGGACAATGTGTGGTGTGAGGTGGTTTGATAGAGTAAGTAATGTAAGGGTAAGAGAGATGTGTGGAAATAGGAAGAGCGTGGTTGAGAGAGCAGAAGAGGGTGTTTTGAAATGGTTTGGGCACATGGAGAGAATGAGTGAGGAAAGATTGACCAAGAGGATATATGTGTCGGAGGTGGAGGGAATGAGGAGAAGTGGGAGACCAAATTGGAGGTGGAAAGATGGAGTGAAAAAGATTTTGTGTGATCGGGGCCTGAACATGCAGGAGGGTGAAAGGAGGGCAAGGAATAGAGTGAATTGGATCGATGTGGTATACCGGGGTTGACGTGCTGTCAGTGGATTGAATCAGGGCATGTGAAGCGTCTGGGGTAAACCATGGAAAGTTGTGTAGGTATGTATATTTGCGTGTGTGGACGTATGTATATACATGTGTATGGGGGTGGGTTGGGCCATTTCTTTCATCTGTTTCCTTGCGCTACCTCGCAAACGCGGGAGACAGAAAAAAAAAAAAAAAAAAAAAAAAAAAAAAAAAAATGAAATTCTAATACTCAAGGATGGGGTATAAACACTGACTAGTTTACAAACAAGTTCATTTCTACAGTTTTTTTCATCTCGTGGGAACCAATATTTAGGTGGAAACTTGAGAGCTTTTAGAATATCCAAGTTTACCAGTGCAGGTGAGTAGACGAGATAGGAAAAAATGAGACAAGAACATAGTGCTTTACTACCTGTACTTCAAGAGTTGTGCATTCATTTCCCAGGTAGGGAGACAGGTTGTATATTTGAGGAAAGAAACCTGAATGTCATAGCTCTGAATGAAACAAAGCTCGAGGGTAAAGGGGAAGAATGGTTTGGCAATGTCTTAGCAGTAAAGTAAGGGGTTGGTGAGAGGATATGAACTACAGGAAGGAGTAGCACTACTCCTGAAGCAGGAGCTGTGGGAATGTGTGAAAGAGTGGAAGGAAGTAAGTTCTAGAAGTTTCTTGGTGAAAATGAAAATGATGATGAGAGATGGGTGATTATCAGTGCTTATGCAACTGGCCATGAGAAAAAAAAGATCATGAGGCAGGTGCTTTGGGAGCAGCTGAGTGAGTGTGTTAGTAGTTTTCATGCAAGAGACCAGGAATTAGTGATATAGGTGATTTAAATGAAAAAGTGAGTAATGAGGCAGTTAAGAGACATGGGGTATTCAGTATTGTGAAGAGAAATGGTGAACAGCTTGTGTGGCTATGTGCTAAAAAGAGGGACATACACAAGTTTACATATGTAAGTAGGAATGACAGCAGGCATTACTGGAGTACATATTAACTGATAGGCAGGTGAAAGAGACTTCTGGATGTAAATATGCTGAGAAGGAAGCTGTTGAGAAGTCTGATCACTATCTTATGGCAGCAAGGGTGAAGATTTGTAGTGGTTTTAGGAAAAGAGGAAACATTATCGGTGACATTATCGGTGAGAAGAGAATGGCAAAAGTAAGTGAGTCTGAAAAAGAGACATGTGAAAAAATACCAGGATTAATCGAATGTAGAATGGTAAAAGGTGAAAGTAAATGAAGCAAGGGGAGTGGGTGAGAAATGGGAGGTGTTTAGGAAGCAATGATGCAGGGGGTGGGCAGATTAGAAAGGGTACTGAGTGGTGGGATGATGAAAAAAAGTTCCCAGTGAAACAGAAAAGAGAGGCATTTAGGTGGTACTTGCAGGGAAAGAGTGCAAATGATTAGGGGATGTATAAGAGAAAGCAGCAGGAGGTCAAGAGGAAGGTGCAGAGGGGGGAAGTGGTAACATGTAGTGGTGAAGGGAGAAGGATATAGAGTGAGTATTTTAAAGGACAACCGAATGTGTTTGGTAATAGGGTGGTAGATATACAGTGTTTGGGTCAGGGTGATATGGAAAGTGAGAGAGTAATGAAGAGTGGTTTGGTAAAGAAAGAAGAGGTGGTGAGACCTTATGAATGCTGAAATGTGACAGGTGGCTAGAGCGGATGGTATTACCATTGAATTTATCAAGAAAGGGGGTGACTGTGTTGGCAATTGGTTAGTTAAGATTTTCAATGTATGTATGGATCATGGTGAGGTGCCTGAGGATTGGCAGAGTGCATGTATAGTGCCATTCTATAAAGGCAAAGGGGGTAAAGGTGAGTGTTCAAAGTGCAGAGGTATTAGATTGTTGAGGGCAACTGAAAAGTTGTAGGGGAGGGTATTGAATGAGGAAGTGAGGGCATGTACAGAGCATCAGACTGGGAAGGAACAGTGTGATTTCAGAAGTGGTAGAGGATGTGAGGATCAAGTGTTTGCAATGAAGAATGTGTGTGACAAATACTTAGAGAAATGGATGGATTTGTATAAGGTATTCATGGACCTGGAGAAGCACATGATAGGGGACAGAGATGCCTTGTGGAAGGTCTTAAGAATATACACTGTGAAACAAAAGCTGCTAGAAGCACTAAGAAGTTTTTATCAAGGGTGTAAGGCATTTGTATAAGTCAGAAGAGAGGAGAGTGAATGGTTCCAAGTGAAGGTTGGTCCACAGCAGGGGTGTGTGATGTTACCATGGTAGTTTAATTTGTTTATGGATGGGGTGGCAAGGGAGGCAAATGTGAGAGTTTTGGAGAGGCAAGTCACTGCTTGTAAGGGATGAGAGGGGCCTGAGAAGTAAAGCAGTTGTAGTTTGCTGATGATACAGTACTGATGGCAGATTTGAATGTGAAACTGCAAAAGGTGGTACTGAGTTTGGAAGGGTGTGTGAAAGGAGGAAGTTAAGGGTAAATGTGAATAAATGCAAGATTATTAAGTCTAGGAGAATTGAGGGACATGTCAAATGGGGTGAGAGTCTAATTAGACAAAACCTGGAGGTGAAGTGTTTTAGATACCTGGGAATGGACACGGCAACAAATAGAACCACGGATGCAGAAGTCAATCATAGGGTGGATGAGGGAGCAAAGGCTCTGGGAGCACTGAGAAATGTGTGGAAAAAGAGATCATTATCTGGGAGGGATAAAATGGGTATGTTTGAAGGTATACAGCTCCATCATCATCATATGGATGCAAGGCATGGGCTATAGATAAGACTGTGCACAAGAGGATGGGTGTCTTGAAAATGAAATGTATGAGGACAATATGTGGTGTGAGGTGGTTTATTCAAGGAAGTAAAGAAAAGGTGTGAGAAAGGTATGGTAATAAACAGGAAGAGGTTGAGAAGGCTGAAGAGGATGTGCTGAAATGGTGCATACTTATGGAGAAAAAGAGTGAGGAAGATTGACAAAGTGGATATATGATACATATGTCAGAAATGGAGAGATGAAGAACAGGGATACCAAATTGGACATGGAAGGATGGAGTGAAAAAGATCTGGAATGACATGGGATATAGAGATCAATGTACTGTCAGTGGACTGAACCAAGTCATGCGAAGCATCTGGCCTGGTTGATGATAAGGAACTGTGCTTTCAATGCATTACACATGACAGCAAGAGGATAGATGCGAGTGGGTCCAGGCTTTCTTCCTCTGTTCCTAGTGCTACCTCACGAATGTGGGAACCAGCAATTAAGTATGAAAAAAATTCATTCTCTCAGTTTATATCTAAAAGAACAAAGTAACAAGTATAACATGTCTTATGATGAATTCTGAAGTTTCCTGTAAGGCAGAATACTTGATGTCTACAAATTCCTAAACTGTGGTAAGATCATTTACTACTTACATTGCTGGGTGGAAGAAGGCAGCCATGGTAGAGCTTTCTCTGGTTGCTTGGATGACTCGTTCCTGGCTCCTGCACCCAGGAGTGATATTTGGCTGACTAGTTTGCATAACTGGATACAGAAACCACCTCATATACTCCTTCACATTCCTCTGACCTTGGTCCATGCCCATGTCAACCATCATAAGGTCATCTCCCATAACTCCCATACCACCAATCGATCTATTTAAAGCTCCTTGCCCATGTAGGAAGGCACGGCTCTTGCCCATGGCTTCACGCTCTCGCTGCTTCTCCATTGCCATTAGTTCATTAAACTTTATAACATTTACATTCACTGAAATGAGATAAAATTATACTCAGATTACAGATATAAAATATAGCCATGTTTAACTCATCAGCATGGCAGGCAAAAACAGTACATGTCATTTCACAAGAAAAGTCTAACTATAGCCTCTATTAGTCATAAAAAGTGTTTACAGAAATGACAGATTCTACTCTAAATTCTGTATCAGCACCTGGCCATGAGAAGAAAGATCATGAAAGGCAAATACTTTTGGAGCAGCTGAATGAGTGTGTCTGCAGTTTTGATGTAAGAGACTGGGTATTAGTGATGCGTGATTTAAATGTGCAATGGCATTATTCTAATCAATGAGGCAGGAGGTGCTGCTACTGTGTAAAGTAAAGAAGCTCGGAATTGGGAAAAGTATTGAGTTTCAGTTTTACTGAATCGGCCAAGTCTCGCCCCGCCTTCTTGTGGTGACCTCATCAATACACCCCTTTGGGATGGAACTAAAGGGGAAGGCATTGCCCAGTTACATCAGGACAATAGTTTCAGATTTGGACAAGCATCTGAGGTATACTGTTACTTTCAGTTTTGACAATTCTGGAGCTTCGCTGCCTCTGAAAACACTAAGCTGGAGTTGCCTTCTGCCAGTGACTTGCCAAGGGTGAAGCACAAAGACTAAGAAGTGGCACTGAAGTCTAATAATTATGCCGAGGGTTACAAGGAATGAATGGTTGAGGGCAATGGTGCTAAATGTGAATGGGATGACTGGGGAGAATAAAAGGAGGGAGATTAAGGACAGGCGTAAAAGTTGTAGTGTGGATGTGCAAGGGACTGGGGAAAACCATATCCTTGGGCAGGGTGTGTGGAATGAAAATGGATATGATGAATGCAATTCATGGGAGAGCAAGGAAGGAGGTGTATGGACAGGAATGAGTGCAAATTATCAGGGAAGAGAGAAAAAAAAAAGGATGTGCAATTCTGCTATCACCAAGAGTATGGGAGGGTGTTACAGAGCATGGATGGAGTGGATCAAGAATAGTGTGGATAAAAGGAAAGATTGGAATTGTGAAATATGCATGAGTATGTGTATATGCATCAGTGAATATGAAGGCTGTATGAGATAAGGATGAAATGAAGCATGGTTTTGAGGATGAGAGAAACATGGTTGCATAGGGTGGTATGCATGAGAAAGTGTGATGTGATGAAATTGGTGAGATAGATTATAAATGTAGAGTGCCTGAAGTAAATGAGAATCGAAGCTATCTTGTTGATACTTGTAATGACAGGTGGTATATTCCTTACAAACACCTTTTTCAACACAAGATTACCTACAGATATACATGAAAGAGGAATGATGAAAAAGAAGAGCAAAAGGCTTTGATTGACTATGTGGCAGTGGATGAAAAATTGAGAAAGGGTGTGATGGATGCTAGAGTTGGGAGAGTATTCTTTGGAGACTGACCATTTTGCGGTTCTTGAGGGGATAAAGATCAGGGAGAAGTGGAGGTATGGTGTAAGGAAGAATGGAGAAGTGTTGGCAAGTGAAGAGATGAATCATGAAAAATACAGGGAAGAGTATGAAAGGAGGGTAACTGAAAGCTTAGATGGAAGTACAGTGAATGTAGGAATGCAGTCATGTATGAATGATGTATTTAAAATGTTCAGAGAAATACTATTAAAAGTTGTAGAATTAGTATTTGGATACAAGGTAGTGGGATAGAGGAATAAAAAGGGCAATACATGGTGGATAGAGATTAGAAATACTAAGGAAGAGAAGAAAAAGGCATATGGTAGATTACTCAATAGGAATGTACCAGTGGAAGTTTAGAAAAGGAGGGAAGAATACAAACATGTTAGTAGAATGTTAAGAAGCTGATAGAGAAAAGCAAGGAAAGAGTAGATGAAGATTTTGGAAGAAAGTTAAGTTCAAAGTTTCAGGATAATAAGAAACTCCAGAAGGAGGTAAAAAGGGAAAGAAGTGGATGTAAGAGTGGAAATGTTGATGTGAGAATTAAGGAAGGGGAATTGCTGAATCAAAAGGAGGAAGTGAAATGAAGATGGAAAGAGTATTTTGAAGAACTGATGAATGTGGGAGAAGGGGAGGCAGCAGTTGTTACATGCATGGGTATGGAGGAGGGAAGGAAGAGATACAAGTGCAGTAAAAAGGGCATTAATGAGGCTTGAGGTAGGAAAGGCACCTGGAGTGGATGGGGTTATGGCAGAAATGCTGAAACAGAGAAGAGGTAGTGGAAGCTCTGTGGAAGACGAAAGCAGGCAAGGAGGGAAGTTTGGATGGTATTGCACTGGAATTCATTAAAAAAGCGGTTACTGTGTTGTTGATTGGTTGGTAAGGATATTCAATGTATGTATGGATCAAGGTGAAGTGTCTGAGGATTGGCGGAATGCATACATAGTGCCACTGTATAAAAGCAAAGGGGATAAAGGTGAGAGTTCAAATTACAAAGGAATAAATTTGTTGAGTATTCCTGGGAAATCATTTGGGAGGGTACTGATTGAGAGGGCAAAGGAATGTACATAGCATCAGATTGGGGAAGAGCAGTGCGGTTACAGAAGTGGTAGAGGATGTGTGGATCAGGGGTTTGTTTTGAAGAATGTATGTGAGAAATACTTAGAAAAACAGATGGATTTGTATGTAGCATTTATGTATCTGGAGAAGGCATATGATAGGTTTGATAGAGATGCTTTGTGAAAGGTTTTAAGAGTATATGGTGTGGGAGGTAAGTTGCTAGAGGCAGTGAAAAGTTTTAACCAAGGATGTAAGGCATATGTACAAGTAGGAAGAGAAGAGAGTTGTTGGTTCCCAGTGAATGTCGGTTAGCGGCAGGGTGCGCGGTCTCCATAGTTGTTTAATTTGTTTATCGATGGGATGGTCAGGGAGGTGAATGCAAGAGTTTTCAAGAGAGGAGCAAGTATGCAGTCTGATGTGGAGGAGAATGGGCTTGGGAAGTGTGTCAGTTGTTGATACAGCGCTGGTGGCTGATTTGGGTGAGAAACTGCAGAAGTTGGTAACTGAGTTTGGTAAAGTTTGTGAAAGAAGAAAGTTGAGAGTAAATGTGAATAAGAGCAAGGTTATTAGGTTCAGTAAGACTGAGGGACAAGTTAACTGGGGTGGTAAGTTTGAATGGAGAAAAACTGGAGGAAGTAAAGCGTTTTAGATATCTGGGAGTGGACTTAGCAGCAGATGTAGCCATGAAATTGGAAGTGAGTCACAAGGGGGGAGCAGGGGGCAAAGGTTCTGGGAGCATTGAAGAATGTGTGGAAGGTGAGAACATTATCTCGGAGCAAAAATGGGGATGTTTGAAGGAGAAGTGGTTGCAACAATGTTATATGGTTGTGAGGCATGGGCTATAGATAGGGTTGTGCGGAGGAGGGTGGATATGTTGGAATTGAAATGTCGGAGGACAAAATGTGGTGTGAGGTGGCTTGATCAAGTGAGTAATGAAAGGGTAAGAGAGAGGTGTGGTAATAAAAAGATCGTGGTTGAGAGAGCAGAAGAGGGTGTATCAAAATGGTTTAGACACATGGAGAGAATGAGTGAGAAGAGTGACAAAGGGGAAATGTGTCAGAGGTGGAGGGAACAAGGAGAAGCAGGAGACCAAATTGGATGTGGAAGGATGGAGTGAAAAAGATTTTGAGCGATCGGGGCCTGAACATACAGGAGGGTGAAAGGCATGCAAGGAATAGACTGAATTGGAACAATGTGGTATACTGGGGTCGATGTGCTGTTAATGGATTGAACCAGGGCATGTGAAGCATCTTGGGTAAAGCATGGAAACATCTGTGGGGCCTGAATGTGGAAAGGGAGCTGTGGTTTCGGTGCATTACACATGACAGCTAGAGACTGAGTGTGTACAATGTGGCCTTTTTTGTCTTCCTGGCACGACCTCGCTGGTGGTGGTGGTGATGGTGGGGGATATGCTATTTCATGTGTGGCGGGGTGGCAACGGGAATGGATGAAAGCAGCATATATGAATATGTACATGTGTATATATGCATATGTCTGTGTATGTATATGTATGTATATTCATCTAATATTTATTCATTTTGCTCGTCGCTGTCTCCCGCGTTAGCGAGGTAGTGCAAGGAAACAGACGAAAGAATGGCCCAACCCACCCACATACACATGTATATACATACACGTCCACACACACACAAATATAATTACCTATACATCTCAACGTATACATATATATATACACACACAGACATATACATATATACACATGTACATAATTCATACTGTCTGCCTTTATTTATTCCGATTACCACCCTGCCACACGAAATAACAACCCCCTCTCCCCCGAATGTGCACGAGGTAGCGCTAGGAAAAGACAACAAAAGCCACATTCGTTCACACTCAGTCTCTGGCTGTCATGTATAATGCACTGAAACCACAGCTCCCTTTCCACATCCAGGCCCCACACAACTTTCCATGGTTTACCCCAGATGCTTCACATGCCCTGGTTCAATCCATTGACAGCACATCGACCCCGGTATACCACATCGTTCCAATTCACTCTATTCTTTACATGCCTTTCACCCTCCTGCATGTTCAGGCCCCGATCACTCAAAATCTTTTTTACTCCATCTTTCCACCCCCAATTTGGTCTCCCACTTCTCGTTCCCTCCACCTCTGACACATATATCCTCTTGGTCAATCTTTCCTCTCATTCTCTCCATGTGACCAAACCATTATACGTTGAAATATATATGTACGTATATATGCGTGCGTGGGCATTTATATATATACAAGTTTATGTGGGTGGGTTGGGCCATTCCTCGTCTGTTTCCTTGTTCTATCTCGCTGAAACAGGAGAAAGCGATTAAGTATAATGAAATAAATAAACAAAACATGGAAACAGAAGGTTGTACCTGAGGACTAGGTGAAAGCTATTATTGTTCCTTCATATAAAGGAAAAGGTATCAATTAAAGGGGAATAATTCTATTAAGTTTACCAGAAAAGGTGTATGCAAGAATATTAATTGACAGAGTGATGAAAGAGAGTAAATGCAGAATAAGTGGAGAGTAATGGAGTTTTAGGAAAGGTAGGGGATGTGTGGATCAGATTTTTGCAGTAAAGATGACCACATAAATGTATTTAGTGAAAGGTAGGAAATTGTATGCAGCTTTTATAGACCTGGAGAAAGCTTATGACAGAGTCAAAAGGAGTGCATTGTGGGATGTGCTAAGGATATATGGTATAGGGGGACAACTGCTGGATGGTATAAAAGCCTTCTATAGGGGAGCAAATGCATATTTTGGGATACATGTATGTGTGAAGCAGGGCTGTGAGATGTCACAATGGCTTTTTGATATATATATATATGGATGGAGTGATAAGAGAGATGAATGCAAAACTAAGAAAAAAGGATGCAGAGATGGAAGGTAGCAGTGAGATATGGTGGCTAGTGGCAAGCCTGTTTACAAATGATACTGTGTTGTTTGTGGAGAGTGAAGAGTAGCTGCAGAAGGTTGTAAGTGTGTTTTATAATGTAAGCAGGGGAGATTGAAGATGAATGCAAGTAAAAGTAATGATATTTGAAAGGAAATGGAGAGAGTTTTGATTTTGTAAAACCATAGAGAGTGAAAGAAGAAAGTGTACTAAATTGCGCTGAAAGAGAGAGAGAGAGAGAGAGAGAGAGAGAGAGAGAGAGAGAGAGAGAGAGAGAGAGAGAGAGAGAGAGAGAGAGAATTTATGTATCTGGGAGCTGTCTTGAGTGAGATGATATGGAAGAAGAGATATGGGAGAAAGCAGCACAGGGTAGAAGTGTCATTGGGTCCCTTTTTTCTTTCATACTATTCGCCATTTCCCGCATTAGCAAGGTAGCGTTAAGTACATAGGACTGGACCTTTGAGGGAATATCCTCACCTGGCCCCCTTCTCTGTTCCTTCTTTTGAAAGAAAAAAAAATGAGAGGGGAGGATTTCCAGCCCCCCGCTCCCTTCCCTTTTAGTCGCCTTCTACGACGCGCAGGGAATACGTGGGAAGTATTCTTTCTCCCCTATCCCCAGTGATAATACATATATATACATGTACATATTCATACATGCTGCCTTCATCCATTCCCGCCACCTCCTCGCCACACATGAAATGGCACCCACCTCCCTCACGTGCACATGAGGGAGTACTGAGAAAAGACAACAAAGACCACATTCGTTCACACTCAGCCTCTAGCTGTCATGTGTAATGCACTGAAACCACAGCTCCCTTTCCACATCCAGGCCCCACAAAACTATCCATGGTTTACCCCAGACGCTTCACATGCACTGGTTCAATCCAGTAACAGCACATCAACCCTGGTATACCACATCATTCCAATTCACTCTATTCCTTGCATGCCTTTCACCCTCCTGTATGTTCAGGCCACAATCGCTCCATCCTTCCACCCCCAATTTGGTCTCCCACTTTTCCTCATTCCCTCCATCTCTGACACATATATCCTCTTTGTCAATCTTTCCTCACTCATTCTCTCCATGTGACCAAACCATTTCAATACACCCTCTTCTGCTCTCTCAACCACTCTCTTTTTTTTACCACACATCTCTCTTACCCTTTCATTACTTACTCGATCAAACCACCTCACACCACATATTGTCCTCAAACATCTCATTTCCAGCACATCCACCCTCCTCCGCACAACCCTATCTATAGCCCATGCTTCACAACCATATAACATTGTTGAAACCACTATTCCTTCAAACATACCCATTTTTGCTCTCCCAGATAACATTCTCGCCTTCAACACATTCTTCAATGCTCAAGAACCTTTGCCCCCTCCCCCACCCTGTGACTCACTTCTGCTCCCATGGTTCCATCCGCTGCCAAATCCACTCCCAGATGTCTAAAACACATCACTTCTCCAGTTTTCTCCATTCAAACTTACCTCCCAACTGACTTGTCCCTTAAACCTCCTGTACCTAATAACCTTGCTCTTATTAACATTTACTCTCAGCTTTCTTCTTTCACACACTTTACCAAACTCAGTCACCAGCTTCTGCAGTTTCTCACTCGAATCAGCCACCAGCAGTGTATCATCAGCCAACAACAACTGACTCACTTTCCAAGCCTTCTCATCCACAACAGATTGTATACTTGCCTCTCTATCCAAAACTCTTGCATTCACCTCCCTAATAACCCCATCCATAAACAAATTAAACAACCATGGAGACATCACGCACCCCTGCCACAAACAGACATTCACAGGGCACCAATCACTTTCCTCTCTTCCTACTCGTATACATGCCTTACATATATATATATATATATATATATATATATATATTTTTTTTTTTTTTTTTTTTTCAAACTATTCGCCATTTCCCGCGTTAGCGAGGTAGCGTTAAGAACAGAGGACTGGGCCTTTGAGGGAATAGCCTCACCTGTCCCCCTTCTCTGTTCCTTCTTTTGGAAAAGTAAAAGAAAATGATGAGAGGGGAGGATTTCCAGCCCCCCGCTCCCTACCCTTTTAGTCGCCTTCTACGACACGCAAGGGATACATGGGAAGTATTCTTTCTCCCCTATCCCCAGGGATAATATATATATATATATATATATATATATATATATATATATATATATATATATATATATATATATACATATATATATATATATATATATATATATATATATATATATATATATATATATATATATATATATATATAAAGCTAGAAGTTTCAGTTTTCTAAATTGTTTCTTACATTCATCATATGTATATATATGTATGTGTGTGTGTGTGTATATGTGCGTATGTATGTGTATGTGTGTGTATGTGTATATGTATATATATATGTATATTATCCCTGGGGATAGGGGTGAAAGAATACTTCCCACGTATTCCTCGCGTGTCGTAGAAAGCGACTAGAGGGGACGGGAGCGGGGGGCCAGAAATCCTCCCCTCCTTGTATTAACTTTCTAAAATGGGAAACAGAAGAAGGAGTCACGCGGAGAGTGCTCATCCTCCTCGAAGGCTCAGAGTGGGGTGCCTAAATGTGTGTGGATGTAACCAAGATGTGAAAAAAGGAGAGATAGGTAGTATGTTTGAGGAAAGGAACCTGGATGTTTTGGCTCTGAGTGAAACGAAGCTCAGGGGCAAAGGGGAAGAGTGGTTTGGGAATGTCTGGGGAGTAAAGTCAGGGGTTAGTGAGAGGACAAGAGCAAGGGAAGGAGTAGCAATACTCCTGAAACAGGAGTTGTGGGAGTATGTGATAGAGTGTAAGAAAGTAAATTCTCGATTAATATGGGTAAAACTGAAAGTTGATGGAGAGAGGTGGGTGATTATTGGTGCATATGCACCTGGGCATTAGAAGAAAGATCAAGAGAGGCAAGTGTTTTGGGAGCAGCTGAATGAGTGTGTTAGTGGTTTTGATGCACGAGACCGGGTCATAGTGATGGGTGATTTGAATGCAAAGGTGAGTAATGTGGCAGTTGAGGGAATAATTGGTATACATGGGGTGTTCAGTGTTGTAAATGGAAATGGTGAAGACCTTGTGGATTTATGTGCTGAGAAAGGACTGATGATTGGGAATACCTGGTTTAAAAAGCGAGATATACATAAGTTTGTTGAGTATTCCTGGTAAATTATATGGGAGGGTATTGATTGAGAGGGTGAAGGCATGTACAGAGCATCAGATTGGGGAAGAGCAGTGCGGTTTCAGAAGTGGTAGAGGATGTGTGGATCAGGTGTTTGCCTTGAAGAATGTATGTGAGAAATACTTAGAAAAGCAAATGGATTTGTATGTAGCATTTATGGATCTGGAGAAGGCATATGATAGAGTTGATAGAGATGCTCTGTGGAAGGTATTAAGAATATATGGTGTGGGAGGCAAGTTGTTAGAAGCAGTGAAAAGTTTTTATCGAGGATGTAAGGCATGTGTACGTGTAGGAAGAGAGGAAAGTGATTGGTTCTCAGTGAATGTAGGTTTGCGGCAGGGGTGTGTGATGTCTCCATGGTTGTTTAATTTGTTTATGGATGGGGTTGTTAGGGAGGTAAATGCAAGAGTCCTGGAAAGAGGGGCAAGTATGAAGTCTGTTGGGGATGAGAGAGCTTGGGAAGTGAGTCAGTTGTTGTTCGCTGATGATACAGCGCTGGTGGCTGATTCATGTGAGAAACTGCAGAAGCTGGTGACGGAGTTTGGTAAAGTGTGTGGAAGAAGAAAGTTAAGAGTAAATGTGAATAAGAGCAAGGTTATTAGGTACAGTAGGGTTGAGGGTCAAGTCAATTGGGAGGTGAGTTTGAATGGAGAAAAACTGGAGGAAGTGAAGTGTTTTAGATATCTGGGAGTGGATCTGTCAGCGGATGGAACCATGGAAGCGGAAGTGGATCATAGGGTGGGGGAGGGGGCGAAAATTTTGGGAGCCTTGAAAAATGTGTGGAAGTCGAGAACATTATCTCGGAAAGCAAAAATGGGTATGTTTGAAGGAATAGTGGTTCCAACAATGTTGTATGGTTGCGAGGCGTGGGCTATGGATAGAGTTGTGCGCAGGAGGATGGATGTGCTGGAAATGAGATGTTTGAGGACAATGTGTGGGTGAGGTGGTTTGATCGAGTAAGTAACGTAAGGGTAAGAGAGATGTGTGGAAATAAAAAGAGCGTGGTTGAGAGAGCAGAAGAGGGTGTTTTGAAATGGTTTGGGCACATGGAGAGAATGAGTGAGGAGAGATTGACCAAGAGGATATATGTGTCGGAGGTGGAGGGAACGAGGAGAAGAGGGAGACCAAATTGGAGGTGGAAAGATGGAGTGAAAAAGATTTTGTGTGATCGGGGCCTGAACATGCAGGAGGGTGAAAGGAGGGCAAGGAATAGAGTGAATTGGAGCGATGTGGTATACAGGGGTTGACGTGCTGTCAGTGGATTGAATCAAGGCATGTGAAGCGTCTGGGGTAAACCATGGAAAGCTGTGTAGGTATGTATATTTGCGTGTGTGGACGTGTGTATGTACATGTGTATGGGGGGGGGGGGGGTTTGGGCCATTTCTTTCGTCTGTTTCCTTGCGCTACCTCGCAAACGCGGGAGACAGCGACAAAGTATAAAAAAAAAAAAAAAAAAAATACATAAGTATACTTATGTAAGTAGGAGAGATGGCCAGAGAGCGTTATTGGATTACGTGTTAATTGACAGGCGTGCGAAAGAGAGACTTTTGGATGTTAATGTGCTGAGAGGTGCAACTGGAGGGATGTCTGATCATTATCTTGTGGAGGCTAAGGTGAAGATTTGTATGGGTTTTCAGAAAAGAAGAGTGAATGTTGGGGTGAAGAGGGTGGTGAGAGTAAGTGAGCTTGGGAAGGAGACTTGTGTGAGGAAGTACCGGAGAGACTGAGTACAGAATGGAAAAAGGTGAGTACAATGGAAGTAAGGGGAGTGGGGGAGGAATGGGATGTATTTATGGAAGAAGTGATGGATTGCGCGAAAGATGCTTGTGGCATGAGAAGAGTGGGAGGTGGGTTGATTAGAAAGGGTAGTGAGTGGTGGGATGAAGAAGTAAGATTATTAGTGAAGAGAGAGAGAGAAGCATTTGGACGATTTTTGCAGGGAAAAAATGCAATTAAGTGGGAGATGTATAAAAGAAAGAGACAGGAGGTCAAGAGAAAGGTGCAAGAGGTGAAAAAGAGGGGAAATGAGAGTTGGGGTGAGAGAGTATCATTAAATCTTAGGGAGAATAAAAAGATGTTTTCGAAGGAGGTAAATAAAGTGCATAAGACAAGGGAGCAAATGGGAACTTCAGTGAAGGGCGCAAATGGGGAGGTGATAACAAATAGTGGTGATGTGAGAAGGAGATGGAGTGAGTATTTTGAAGGTTTTGTTGAATGTGTTTGATGATAGAGTGGCAGATATAGGGTGTTTTGGTCGAGGTGGTGTGCAAAGTGAGAGGGCTAGGAAAATGATTTGGTAAACAGAGAAGAGGTAGTAAAAGCTTTGCGGAAGATGAAAGCTGGCAAGGCAGCAGGTTTGGATGGTATTTCAGTGGAATCTATTAAAAAAGGGGGTGACTGTATTGTTGACTGGTTGGTAAGGTTATTTAATGTATGTATGACTCATGGTGAGGTGCCTGAGGACTGGCGGAATGCCATTGTACAAAGGCAAAGGAGATAAAGTGAGCACTCAAATTACAGAGGTATAAGTTTATTGAGTATTCCTGGGAAATTATATGGGAGGGTATTGATTGAGAGGGTGAAGGCATGTACAGAGCATCAGAGGGGAAGAGCAGTGTGGTTTCAGAAGTGGTAGAGGATGTGTGGATCAGGTGTTTGCTTTGAAGAATGTATGTGAGAAATACTTAGAAAAGCAAATGGATTTGAAAGTAGCATTTATGTATCTGGAGAAGGCATATGATAGGTTTGATAAAAGATGCTGTGAAAGGTTTTAAGAGTAATATGGTGTGGGAGGTAAGTTGCTAGGGGCAGTGAAAAGTTTTAACCAAGGATGTAAGGCATATGTACAATAGGAAGAGAGAGAGTTGTTGGTTCCCAGTGAATGTCGGTTAGCGGCAGGGTGCTGGTCTCCATAGTTGTTTAATTTGTTTATCGATGGATGCAGGAGGTGAATGCAAGAGTTTTCGAGAGAGGAGCAAGTATGCAGTCTGATGTGGAGGAGAATGGGCTTGGGAAGTGTGTCAGTTGTTGATACAGCGCTGGTGGCTGATTTGGGTGAGAAACTGCAGAAGTTGGTAACTGAGTTTGGTAAAGTTTGTGAAAGAAGAAAGTTGAGAGTAAATGTGAATAAGAGCAAGGTTATTAGGTTCAGTAAGACTGAGGGACAAGTTAACTGGGGTGGTAAGTTTGAATGGAGAAAAACTGGAGGAAGTGAAGCGTTTTAGATATCTGGGAGTGGACTTAGCAGCAGATGTAGCCATGAAATTGGAAGTGAGTCACAAGGGGGGAGCAGGGGGCAAAGGTTCTGGGAGCATTGAAGAATGTGTGGAAGGTGAGAACATTATCTCGGAGCAAAAATGGGGATGTTTGAAGGAGAAGTGGTTGCAACAATGTTATATGGTTGTGAGGCATGGGCTATAGATAGGGTTGTGCGGAGGAGGGTGGATATGTTGGAATTGAAATGTCGGAGGACAAAATGTGGTGTGAGGTGGCTTGATCAAGTGAGTAATGAAAGGGTAAGAGAGAGGTGTGGTAATAAAAAGATCGTGGTTGAGAGAGCAGAAGAGGGTGTATCAAAATGGTTTAGACACATGGAGAGAATGAGTGAGAAGAGTGACAAAGGGGAAATGTGTCAGAGGTGGAGGGAACAAGGAGAAGCAGGAGACCAAATTGGATGTGGAAGGATGGAGTGAAAAAGATTTTGAGCGATCGGGGCCTGAACATACAGGAGGGTGAAAGGCATGCAAGGAATAGACTGAATTGGAACAATGTGGTATACTGGGGTCGATGTGCTGTTAATGGATTGAACCAGGGCATGTGAAGCATCTTGGGTAAAGCATGGAAACATCTGTGGGGCCTGAATGTGGAAAGGGAGCTGTGGTTTCGGTGCATTACACATGACAGCTAGAGACTGAGTGTGTACAATGTGGCCTTTTTTGTCTTCCTGGCACGACCTCGCTGGTGGTGGTGGTGATGGTGGGGGATATGCTATTTCATGTGTGGCGGGGTGGCAACGGGAATGGATGAAAGCAGCATATATGAATATGTACATGTGTATATATGCATATGTCTGTGTATGTATATGTATGTATATTCATCTAATATTTATTCATTTTGCTCGTCGCTGTCTCCCGCGTTAGCGAGGTAGTGCAAGGAAACAGACGAAAGAATGGCCCAACCCACCCACATACACATGTATATACATACACGTCCACACACACACAAATATAATTACCTATACATCTCAACGTATACATATATATATACACACACAGACATATACATATATACACATGTACATAATTCATACTGTCTGCCTTTATTTATTCCGATTACCACCCTGCCACACGAAATAACAACCCCCTCTCCCCCGAATGTGCACGAGGTAGCGCTAGGAAAAGACAACAAAAGCCACATTCGTTCACACTCAGTCTCTGGCTGTCATGTATAATGCACTGAAACCACAGCTCCCTTTCCACATCCAGGCCCCACACAACTTTCCATGGTTTACCCCAGATGCTTCACATGCCCTGGTTCAATCCATTGACAGCACATCGACCCCGGTATACCACATCGTTCCAATTCACTCTATTCTTTACATGCCTTTCACCCTCCTGCATGTTCAGGCCCCGATCACTCAAAATCTTTTTTACTCCATCTTTCCACCCCCAATTTGGTCTCCCACTTCTCGTTCCCTCCACCTCTGACACATATATCCTCTTGGTCAATCTTTCCTCTCATTCTCTCCATGTGACCAAACCATTATACGTTGAAATATATATGTACGTATATATGCGTGCGTGGGCATTTATATATATACAAGTTTATGTGGGTGGGTTGGGCCATTCCTCGTCTGTTTCCTTGTTCTATCTCGCTGAAACAGGAGAAAGCGATTAAGTATAATGAAATAAATAAACAAAACATGGAAACAGAAGGTTGTACCTGAGGACTAGGTGAAAGCTATTATTGTTCCTTCATATAAAGGAAAAGGTATCAATTAAAGGGGAATAATTCTATTAAGTTTACCAGAAAAGGTGTATGCAAGAATATTAATTGACAGAGTGATGAAAGAGAGTAAATGCAGAATAAGTGGAGAGTAATGGAGTTTTAGGAAAGGTAGGGGATGTGTGGATCAGATTTTTGCAGTAAAGATGACCACATAAATGTATTTAGTGAAAGGTAGGAAATTGTATGCAGCTTTTATAGACCTGGAGAAAGCTTATGACAGAGTCAAAAGGAGTGCATTGTGGGATGTGCTAAGGATATATGGTATAGGGGGACAACTGCTGGATGGTATAAAAGCCTTCTATAGGGGAGCAAATGCATATTTTGGGATACATGTATGTGTGAAGCAGGGCTGTGAGATGTCACAATAGCTTTTTGATATATATATATGGATGGAGTGATAAGAGAGATGAATGCAAAACTAAGAAAAAAGGATGCAGAGATGGAAGGTAGCAGTGAGATATGGTGGCTAGTGGCAAGCCTGTTTACAAATGATACTGTGTTGTTTGTGGAGAGTGAAGAGTAGCTGCAGAAGGTTGTAAGTGTGTTTTATAATGTAAGCAGGGGAGATTGAAGATGAATGCAAGTAAAAGTAATGATATTTGAAAGGAAATGGAGAGAGTTTTGATTTTGTAAAACCATAGAGAGTGAAAGAAGAAAGTGTACTAAATTGCGCTGAAAGAGAGAGAGAGAGAGAGAGAGAGAGAGAGAGAGAGAGAGAGAGAGAGAGAGAGAGAGAGAATTTATGTATCTGGGAGCTGTCTTGAGTGAGATGATATGGAAGAAGAGATATGGGAGAAAGCAGCACAGGGTAGAAGTGTCATTGGGTCCCTTTTTTCTTTCATACTATTCGCCATTTCCCGCATTAGCAAGGTAGCGTTAAGGACATAGGACTGGACCTTTGAGGGAATATCCTCACCTGGCCCCCTTCTCTGTTCCTTCTTTTGAAAGAAAAAAAAATGAGAGGGGAGGATTTCCAGCCCCCCGCTCCCTTCCCTTTTAGTCGCCTTCTACGACGCGCAGGGAATACGTGGGAAGTATTCTTTCTCCCCTATCCCCAGTGATAATACATATATATACATGTACATATTCATACATGCTGCCTTCATCCATTCCCGCCACCTCCTCGCCACACATGAAATGGCACCCACCTCCCTCACGTGCACATGAGGGAGTACTGAGAAAAGACAACAAAGACCACATTCGTTCACACTCAGCCTCTAGCTGTCATGTGTAATGCACTGAAACCACAGCTCCCTTTCCACATCCAGGCCCCACAAAACTATCCATGGTTTACCCCAGACGCTTCACATGCACTGGTTCAATCCAGTAACAGCACATCAACCCTGGTATACCACATCATTCCAATTCACTCTATTCCTTGCATGCCTTTCACCCTCCTGTATGTTCAGGCCACAATCGCTCCATCCTTCCACCCCCAATTTGGTCTCCCACTTTTCCTCATTCCCTCCATCTCTGACACATATATCCTCTTTGTCAATCTTTCCTCACTCATTCTCTCCATGTGACCAAACCATTTCAATACACCCTCTTCTGCTCTCTCAACCACTCTCTTTTTTTTACCACACATCTCTCTTACCCTTTCATTACTTACTCGATCAAACCACCTCACACCACATATTGTCCTCAAACATCTCATTTCCAGCACATCCACCCTCCTCCGCACAACCCTATCTATAGCCCATGCTTCACAACCATATAACATTGTTGAAACCACTATTCCTTCAAACATACCCATTTTTGCTCTCCCAGATAACATTCTCGCCTTCAACACATTCTTCAATGCTCAAGAACCTTTGCCCCCTCCCCCACCCTGTGACTCACTTCTGCTCCCATGGTTCCATCCGCTGCCAAATCCACTCCCAGATGTCTAAAACACATCACTTCTCCAGTTTTCTCCATTCAAACTTACCTCCCAACTGACTTGTCCCTTAAACCTCCTGTACCTAATAACCTTGCTCTTATTAACATTTACTCTCAGCTTTCTTCTTTCACACACTTTACCAAACTCAGTCACCAGCTTCTGCAGTTTCTCACTCGAATCAGCCACCAGCAGTGTATCATCAGCCAACAACAACTGACTCACTTTCCAAGCCTTCTCATCCACAACAGATTGTATACTTGCCTCTCTATCCAAAACTCTTGCATTCACCTCCCTAATAACCCCATCCATAAACAAATTAAACAACCATGGAGACATCACGCACCCCTGCCACAAACAGACATTCACAGGGCACCAATCACTTTCCTCTCTTCCTACTCGTATACATGCCTTACATATATATATATATATATATATATATATATATATATTTTTTTTTTTTTTTTTTTTCAAACTATTCGCCATTTCCCGCGTTAGCGAGGTAGCGTTAAGAACAGAGGACTGGGCCTTTGAGGGAATAGCCTCACCTGTCCCCCTTCTCTGTTCCTTCTTTTGGAAAAGTAAAAGAAAATGATGAGAGGGGAGGATTTCCAGCCCCCCGCTCCCTACCCTTTTAGTCGCCTTCTACGACACGCAAGGGATACATGGGAAGTATTCTTTCTCCCCTATCCCCAGGGATAATATATATATATATATATATATATATATATATATATATATATATATATATATATATATACATATATATATATATATATATATATATATATATATATATATATATATATATATATATATATATATATATATAAAGCTAGAAGTTTCAGTTTTCTAAATTGTTTCTTACATTCATCATATGTATATATATGTATGTGTGTGTGTGTGTATATGTGCGTATGTATGTGTATGTGTGTGTATGTGTATATGTATATATATATGTATATTATCCCTGGGGATAGGGGTGAAAGAATACTTCCCACGTATTCCTCGCGTGTCGTAGAAAGCGACTAGAGGGGACGGGAGCGGGGGGCCAGAAATCCTCCCCTCCTTGTATTAACTTTCTAAAATGGGAAACAGAAGAAGGAGTCACGCGGAGAGTGCTCATCCTCCTCGAAGGCTCAGAGTGGGGTGCCTAAATGTGTGTGGATGTAACCAAGATGTGAAAAAAGGAGAGATAGGTAGTATGTTTGAGGAAAGGAACCTGGATGTTTTGGCTCTGAGTGAAACGAAGCTCAGGGGCAAAGGGGAAGAGTGGTTTGGGAATGTCTGGGGAGTAAAGTCAGGGGTTAGTGAGAGGACAAGAGCAAGGGAAGGAGTAGCAATACTCCTGAAACAGGAGTTGTGGGAGTATGTGATAGAGTGTAAGAAAGTAAATTCTCGATTAATATGGGTAAAACTGAAAGTTGATGGAGAGAGGTGGGTGATTATTGGTGCATATGCACCTGGGCATTAGAAGAAAGATCAAGAGAGGCAAGTGTTTTGGGAGCAGCTGAATGAGTGTGTTAGTGGTTTTGATGCACGAGACCGGGTCATAGTGATGGGTGATTTGAATGCAAAGGTGAGTAATGTGGCAGTTGAGGGAATAATTGGTATACATGGGGTGTTCAGTGTTGTAAATGGAAATGGTGAAGACCTTGTGGATTTATGTGCTGAGAAAGGACTGATGATTGGGAATACCTGGTTTAAAAAGCGAGATATACATAAGTTTGTTGAGTATTCCTGGTAAATTATATGGGAGGGTATTGATTGAGAGGGTGAAGGCATGTACAGAGCATCAGATTGGGGAAGAGCAGTGCGGTTTCAGAAGTGGTAGAGGATGTGTGGATCAGGTGTTTGCCTTGAAGAATGTATGTGAGAAATACTTAGAAAAGCAAATGGATTTGTATGTAGCATTTATGGATCTGGAGAAGGCATATGATAGAGTTGATAGAGATGCTCTGTGGAAGGTATTAAGAATATATGGTGTGGGAGGCAAGTTGTTAGAAGCAGTGAAAAGTTTTTATCGAGGATGTAAGGCATGTGTACGTGTAGGAAGAGAGGAAAGTGATTGGTTCTCAGTGAATGTAGGTTTGCGGCAGGGGTGTGTGATGTCTCCATGGTTGTTTAATTTGTTTATGGATGGGGTTGTTAGGGAGGTAAATGCAAGAGTCCTGGAAAGAGGGGCAAGTATGAAGTCTGTTGGGGATGAGAGAGCTTGGGAAGTGAGTCAGTTGTTGTTCGCTGATGATACAGCGCTGGTGGCTGATTCATGTGAGAAACTGCAGAAGCTGGTGACGGAGTTTGGTAAAGTGTGTGGAAGAAGAAAGTTAAGAGTAAATGTGAATAAGAGCAAGGTTATTAGGTACAGTAGGGTTGAGGGTCAAGTCAATTGGGAGGTGAGTTTGAATGGAGAAAAACTGGAGGAAGTGAAGTGTTTTAGATATCTGGGAGTGGATCTGTCAGCGGATGGAACCATGGAAGCGGAAGTGGATCATAGGGTGGGGGAGGGGGCGAAAATTTTGGGAGCCTTGAAAAATGTGTGGAAGTCGAGAACATTATCTCGGAAAGCAAAAATGGGTATGTTTGAAGGAATAGTGGTTCCAACAATGTTGTATGGTTGCGAGGCGTGGGCTATGGATAGAGTTGTGCGCAGGAGGATGGATGTGCTGGAAATGAGATGTTTGAGGACAATGTGTGGGTGAGGTGGTTTGATCGAGTAAGTAACGTAAGGGTAAGAGAGATGTGTGGAAATAAAAAGAGCGTGGTTGAGAGAGCAGAAGAGGGTGTTTTGAAATGGTTTGGGCACATGGAGAGAATGAGTGAGGAAAGATTGACCAAGAGGATATATGTGTCGGAGGTGGAGGGAACGAGGAGAAGAGGGAGACCAAATTGGAGGTGGAAAGATGGAGTGAAAAAGATTTTGTGTGATCGGGGCCTGAACATGCAGGAGGGTGAAAGGAGGGCAAGGAATAGAGTGAATTGGAGCGATGTGGTATACAGGGGTTGACGTGCTGTCAGTGGATTGAATCAAGGCATGTGAAGCGTCTGGGGTAAACCATGGAAAGCTGTGTAGGTATGTATATTTGCGTGTGTGGACGTGTGTATGTACATGTGTATGGGGGGGGGGGGGTTTGGGCCATTTCTTTCGTCTGTTTCCTTGCGCTACCTCGCAAACGCGGGAGACAGCGACAAAGTATAAAAAAAAAAAAAAAAAAAAATACATAAGTATACTTATGTAAGTAGGAGAGATGGCCAGAGAGCGTTATTGGATTACGTGTTAATTGACAGGCGTGCGAAAGAGAGACTTTTGGATGTTAATGTGCTGAGAGGTGCAACTGGAGGGATGTCTGATCATTATCTTGTGGAGGCTAAGGTGAAGATTTGTATGGGTTTTCAGAAAAGAAGAGTGAATGTTGGGGTGAAGAGGGTGGTGAGAGTAAGTGAGCTTGGGAAGGAGACTTGTGTGAGGAGGAATGGGATGTATTTATGGAAGAAGTGATGGATTGCGCGAAAGATGCTTGTGGCATGAGAAGAGTGGGAGGTGGGTTGATTAGAAAGGGTAGTGAGTGGTGGGATGAAGAAGTAAGATTATTAGTGAAAGAGAAGAGAGAAGCATTTGGACGATTTTTGCAGGGAAAAAATGCAATTAAGTGGGAGATGTATAAAAGAAAGAGACAGGAGGTCAAGAGAAAGGTGCAAGAGGTGAAAAAGAGGGGAAATGAGAGTTGGGGTGAGAGAGTATCATTAAATCTTAGGGAGAATAAAAAGATGTTTTCGAAGGAGGTAAATAAAGTGCATAAGACAAGGGAGCAAATGGGAACTTCAGTGAAGGGCGCAAATGGGGAGGTGATAACAAGTAGTGGTGATGTGAGAAGGAGATGGAGTGAGTATTTTGAAGGTTTGTTGAATGTGTTTGATGATAGAGTGGCAGATATAGGGTGTTTTGGTCGAGGTGGTGTGCAAAGTGAGAGGGCTAGGGAAAATGATTTGGTAAACAGAGAAGAGGTAGTAAAAGCTTTGCGGAAGATGAAAGCTGGCAAGGCAGCAGGTTTGGATGGTATTGCAGTGGAATCTATTAAAAAAGGGGGTGACTGTATTGTTGACTGGTTGGTAAGGTTATTTAATGTATGTATGACTCATGGTGAGGTGCCTGAGGACTGGCGGAATGCCATTGTACAAAGGCAAAGGAGATAAGAGTGAGCACTCAAATTACAGAGGTATAAGTTTATTGAGTATTCCTGGGAAATTATATGGGAGGGTATTGATTGAGAGGGTGAAGGCATGTACAGAGCATCAGAGGGGAAGAGCAGTGTGGTTTCAGAAGTGGTAGAGGATGTGTGGATCAGGTGTTTGCTTTGAAGAATGTATGTGAGAAATACTTAGAAAAGCAAATGGATTTGTATGTAGCATTTCTGGATCTGGGGAAAGCATATGATAGAGTTGATAGAGATGCTCTGTGGAAGGTATTTAGAATATATGGTGTGGGAGGCAAGTTGTTAGAAGCAGTGAAAAGTTTTATTGAGGATGTAAGGCATGTGTACGTGTAGGAAGAGAGGAAAGTGATTGGTTCTCAGTGAATGTAGGTTTGCGGCAGGGGAGTGTGATGTCTCCATGGTTGTTTAATTTGTTTATGAATGGGGTTGTTAGGGAGGTGAATGCAAGAGTTTTGGAAAGAGGGGCAAATATGCAGTCTGTTGGGGATGAGAGAGCTTGGGAAGTGAGTCAGTTGTTGTTCGCTGATGATACAGCGCTGGTGGCTGATTCATGTGAGAAACTGCAGAAGCTGGTGACTGAGTTTGGTAAAGTGTGTGAAAGAAGAAAGTTAAGAGTAAATGTGAATAAGAGCAAGGTTATTAGGTACAGTAGAGTTGAGGGTCAAGTCAATTGGGAGGTAAGTTTGAATGGAGAAAAACTGGAGGAAGTAAAGTGTTTTAGATATCTGGGAGTGGATCTGGCAGCGGATGGAACCATGGAAGTGGAAGTGAATCATAGGGTGGGGGAGGGGGCGAAAATCCTGGGAGCCTTGAAGAATGTGTGGAAGTCAAGAACATTATCTCGGAAAGCAAAAATGGCTATGTTTGAAGGAATAGTGGTTCCAACAATGTTGTATGGTTGCGAGGCGTGGGCTATGGATAGAATTGTGCACAGGAGGGTGGATGTGCTGGAAATGAGATGTTTGAGGACAATGTGTGGTGTGAAGTGGTTTGATCGAGTAAGTAATGTAAGGGTAAGAGAGATGTGTGGAAATAAAAAGAGCGTGGTTGAGAGAGCAGAAGAGGGTGTTTTGAAATGGTTTGGGCACATGGAGAGAATGAGTGAGGAAAGATTGACCAAGAGGATATATGTGTCGGAGGTGGAGGGAACGAAGAAAAGTGGGAGACCAAATTGGAGGTGAAAAGATGGAGTGAAAAAGATTTTGAGTGATCGGGCCTGAACATGCAGGAGGGTGAAAGGCATGCAAGGAATAGAGTGAATTGGAGCGATGTGGTATATCGGGGTCAACGTGCTGTCAATGGATTGAACCAGGGCGTGTTAAGCATCTGGGGTAAACCATGGAAAGTTGTGTGGGGCCTGGATGTGGAAAGGGAGGTGTGGTTTCGGTGCATTATTACATGACAGCTAGAGACTGAGTGTGAATAAATGGGGCCTTTGTTGTCTTTTCCTAGCGCTACCTTGCACACATGAGGGGGGAGGGGGTTGTTATTCCATGTGTGGCGAGGTGGCGATAGGAATGAATAAAGGCAGACAGTCTGAATTATGTACATGTGTATATATGTATATGTCTGTGTGTGTACATATATGTGTACATTGAGATGTATAGGTATGTATATTTCCGTGTGTGGACGTGTATGTATATACATGTGTATGTGGGTGGGTTGGGCCATTCTTTCGTCTGTTTTCTTGCCATACCTCGCTAACACGGGAGACAGTGACAAAGCCAAATAAATAAAATTATAATAAAATATTTCATATAAACATGTAGGCAAATTGTTCAATTTAGAAATTACATAAATACCTCTCTCAGTTTCATCCAATTCAAAGTAACAGATGTCATGAAGATCATGCAAAGGCTTCCATTTCACAGCTTTCTTTTTATGATTTTGAGGTCGATGATAGACCAGGATGCTATGTAAATTTTTGCTGGGCTCAGAAAATGTTACTTCCACCTTCTCATACTCCTCCTGGACTGGTGCAGCCATTGCTGGGGCGTGGGGTATATCTTCATCCCTCACTGAAGAAAAATTATCTAACATTAGGGAATAAGAAAGTAGGTATAAACATGTAATAAGGGTATCATACATGTAAAAAAAAAAAAAATTAGAATATGCCACAAGTGAAGATTTTACCCACAGTATTTCCACTTATCTGCTCTCCAACTAAGACTTACTTGTGAAAGAAAGTCTAAATGTGACTCTCAAGCTTAAATCAAAGGTACAATAATTAATACTGATAAGTTAATGGTTGCGAGGCGTGGGCTATGGATAGAGTTGTGCGCAGGAGGATGGATGTGCTGGAAATGAGATGTTTGAGGACAGTGTGTGGTGTGAGGTGGTTTGATCGAGTAAGTAACGTAAGGGTAAGAGAGATGTGTGGAAATGAAAAGAGCGTGGTTGAGAGAGCAGAAGAGGGTGTTTTGAAATGGTTTGGGCACATGGAGAGAATGAGTGAGGAAAGATTGACCAAGAGGATATACGTGTCGGAGGTGGAGGGAACGAGGAGAAGAGGGAGACCAAATTGGAGGTGGAAAGATGGAGTGAAAAAGATTTTGTGTGATCGGGGCCTGAACATGCAGGAGGGTGAAAGGAGGGCAAGGAATAGAGTGAATTGGAGCGATGTGGTATACCGGGGTTGACGTGCTGTCAGTGGATTGAATCGGGGCATGTGAAGCGTCTGGGGTAAACCATGGAAAGCTGTGTAGGTATGTATATTTGCGTGTGTGGACGTATGTATATACATGTGTATGGGGGTGGGTTGGGCCATTTCTTTCGTCTGTTTCCTTGCGCTACCTCGCAAACGCAGGAGACAGCGACAAAGCAAAAAAAAAAAAAAAAAAAAGTTAAACACATGAATAAATTTGATTGCTATGAGTGGGTGAATTAAAGGGAAAAAAATGAAGGAAAGAAGGAATGTGAGAGGAGGAGAAAGAAGAGGATGACCATGAGGTGAATGAGAAAGTACGGGATGAGGCATAATATGAAAAGGAACACAGAGAAAAGTGTAGGCTGAATTCAAGCTGGGTAGAATGATGCACTGAAACCAAAGCCCCATCTCCACAGCAGGCCCCACACACCTTTCTATGATGTCCTTCATATGCCTAGGCTCTACCCACTGAAAGCACATTGCTCTATCTCTCACACACCTTGTGCCCTCCTACATGTTCAGGCTCTGAACCCTCAAAGCATTTTCCACTCCCCCCTTCTCCTTGATTCCTCCATGGCTGATGCATACCATGTTAGACATCCTCTCCTCGCTCATCCTGTCCATATGTCCAAACCATTAAAGCACACCATCTTCAGTTCTCTTATACATGCTCCTCTTACTGCCACGCCTCTCTCATACCCTATAATTTCTACTGATCAATTACATATAGCATCAAACATATTTCTAACATCCACCCTCTTTACATTTTTGCCAAAGGCCCACACCTCACATCCACACAGCACTGACAGGATTACTTTACCATCAAACATACCCATTTTTGCCCTTGAAGACAGTGACCTCTTTTTCCATACATTCCTTTTTCCCCTCACTCACCCTAAGATTCACTTCAGCTCCCATGGTTCTATTTATTACCATATCCCCTTCCAGGTATCTAACACACCCCACTTCCTCCAAGCACTATCCATTCAAACTCACACTTCAAAAAAAAAAAAGCTGTCTCTTCACAGCTAAACAAAGAGCATCTTGCTACTATTCACATTTACCCTCAAAATCTCATCTCACATTCTCTCAAACTCAGCCCCAGCCTGTGCAGTTTCTCACTCAAATCCACCACCAGTGCTGTGTAATCAACATACACCATCTGACTCATCTCCCAGTCCTCTAACCCAATACCCATTTACCCAACAGACTGCATACCTGCTTCCCTCTCCAAGAACTTTGCATTCACCTCCCTTACCACCACATTCATGGACAAATTAAACAGCTGTGGTTACAGCAAACACCCTTGCTACAGTCCCATCTATACCTGTAACCACTCACCTTCCTCCCACACCATATATCATTTGCAATACCTTTTTACCAAAAAGCATCTCTATCAACCCTATCATACACCTTCTCCACATCAATAAATGCCACATAAAAGTCCTTCAGTTTCTCTAAGTATTTCTTGCACACATTCTTCAAAGCAGAAAGCTTATCCACATATCCTCTACCACTCCCAACGTCACATTGTTCCTTCCCAGTCTGAAACTGTGCATGCCACCACCCTCTTAATACCACCTCTCCCATACAACTTATCATACACACTCAACTAACTTATACCTCTGTATTTGAACATTCACTTTTCTCCCACTTGCCTGTATACAATACCACACAGGCATTCAGGTAATCCTTAGGCATCTCACCACAATCCATAAATACTACCAATCAACAACACAGTTGCCCCCTTTCTAAAGAAATTCAATAAAATACCGTCTACTCCAGCCTCATCGCTACATTTCATCTTACACATGGTTTTCACCATCTTTTCTCTTCTCACCAAAGCACTTTCCATGTCACTCCCACTTCACATACCTTCCCAACCCAAACACCTAACATCCTCTACAATATCATCCGACATTCCACAGTCCTTCAAAATAATTCTTCCTCTCTTCTTTACCTTATTTCTGACTGTTACCACTTCCCTAATTGCCCCTTTCACCTATTTTCCTATTTGTTATTATCATCCCCCTTCCAAACCATTTTTTCAATCTCCCTAAAGTTTGCTTATGTCTGCTCACCCCAGCTCTCATTTGCTATTTCTTTTCTACCCCTACACCTTCCACTTGACCTCCTGTCTTTTTCTGGGACATATCCCAATCATTTGTGCTCCTAACCCACAAATAATGCCCATCCAGTTCCCTTTCCTTTTCATTAGCAATTTAACTAACTTGTCCCACTACTCTATCTTTTTTGACCTGTTCAACTCTTACTTTCCACATGTCACACACTTCTCTTGAACATATAAGCAGTGCTTCCCTAAATACTTTCCATTCCTCAGCAACTCCCTTAACTTCTTACTTTCACCTTTTTTCATTCTACACTTAATCTCTCCAGGTGTCTCTTCATACATAATTCTTTTCTAAGCTCACTCACTTTAACCACCTTCTTTCCCACCCAAATAGTTTCCTGTTTTCCTAAAGTATCTACAAACCTTCAACCTTGCCTCCATCAAAAATGATCAGACATTCCACCAGCGGCTCCTCTCTGCACATTCACATCCAGGAGCCTCTCCTTTGCATGCCTATCAGTCAGCACATAATCCAATCAGGCCTGCTTTCCATCAACCTTATTCACCCAAGCAGATTTACCAGACTTACATATGTTCCTCCTTTTAAACCAGGTGCATCTTATCACCATTCCTCTCTCAGCACATAACTCTAAAAGCAGTTCAGCATTTTCAATCACAACACTGGGTACCCTGTGCCCCCAAGTCATACCCTCTACATTACCAATTTTCACATTCAAATCACCTATCACTAGTACTTTATCCCTTGTGCCAAATTTGTATCATGCTCACTTAGCTCCCAGTACACTCACCTCTCTTCTTTAATCTTCTCAATTCCAAGTGAATATCCACTAATAATCATTTCCTACCTCTCATGACCCATTTTCATTTTTACCCACATCAGAATGGGGCTCGCCTTCTTACACTCTTTCACACACTCCCACAACTTCCTAAAATATTCCCAAAATATTCTCAATCCTTCTCCTTTAGCTCTGTTTCATTTAGAGCTTGAGTACCTAGGTTCCTCTCCTTAAACATACTACCCATCTTTCCTTTCTCATCTTGATTACATTCACACACATTCAAACATCCCAACTTCAGCATTCGAGGAGGATGAGAAATTCCACAAGAAAATGTAGTGTAGGAGCAGTTGATAGAGATGCTCTGTGGAAGGTATTAAGAATATATGGTGTGGGAGGCAAGTTGTTAGAAGCTGTGAAAAGTTTTTATCGAGGATGTAAGGTATGTGTACGTGTAGGAAGAGAGGAAAGTGATTGGTTCTCAGTGAATGTAGGTTTGTGGCAGGGGTGTGTGATGTCTCCATGGTTGTTTAATTTGTTTATGGATGGGTTGTTAGGGAGGTGAATGCAAGAGTTTTGGAAAGAGGGGCAAGTATGAAGTCTGTTGTGGATGAGAGAGCTTGGGAAGTGAGTCAGTTGTTGTTCGCTGATGATACAGCGCTGGTGGCTGATTCATGTAAGAAACTGCAGAAACTGGTGACTGAGTTTGGTAAAGTGTGTGAAAGAAGAAAGTTAAGAGTAAATGTAAATAAGAGCAAGGTTATTAGGTACAGTAGGGTTGAGGGTCAAGTCAATTGGGAGGTAAGTATGAATGGAGAAAAACTGGAGGAAGTAAAGTATTTTAGATATCTGGGAGTGGATCTGGCAGCGGATGGTACCATAGAAGCGGAAGTGAATCATAGGGTGGGGGAGGGGGCGAAAATCCTGGGAGCCTTGAAGAATGTGTGGAAGTCGAGAACATTATCTCGGAAAGCTAAAATGGGTATGTTTGAAGGAATAGTGGTTCCAACAATGTTGTATGGTTGCGAGGCGTGGGCTATGGATAGAGTTGTGCGCAGGAGGGTGGATGTGCTGGAAATGAGATGTTTGAGGACAATGTGTGGTGTGAGGTGGTTTGATCGAGTAAGTAATGTAAGGGTAAGAGAGATGTGTGGAAATAAAAAGAGCGTGGTTGAGAGACCAGAAGAGGGTGTTTTGAAATGGTTTGGGCACATGGAGAGAATGAGTGAGGAAAGATTGACAAAAAGGATATATGTGTCGGAGGTGGAGGGAACGAGGAGAAGTGGGAGACCAAATTGGAGGTGGAAAGATGGAGTGAAAAAGATTTTGTGTGATCGGGGCCTGAACATGCAGGAGGGTGAAAGGAGGGCAAGGAATAGAGTGAATTGGATCGATGTAGTATACCGGGGTTGACGTGCTGTCAGTGGACTGAATCAGGGCACATGAAGCTCTGGGGTAAACCATGGAAAGTTGTGTGGGGCCTGGATGTGGAAAGGGAGCTGTAGTTTCGGGCATTATTGCATGACAGCTAGAGACTGAGTGTGAACGAATGGGGCCTTTGTTGTCTTTTCCTAGTGCTACCTCGCACACATGAGGGAGGCGGGGGATGGTATTCCATGTGTGGCGAGGTGGCGATGGGAATGAATAAAGGCAGACAGTGTGAATTGTGTGCATGGGTATATATGTATGTGTCTGTGTGTGTATATATATGTGTACATTGAGATGTGTAGGTATGTATATTTGCATGTGTGGACGTGTATGTATATACATTGTGTATGGGGGTGGGTTGGGCCATTTCTTTCGTCTGTTTCCTTGCGCTACCTCGCAAACGCAGGAGACAGCGACAAAGCAAAATAAAAAAAAATAATAAGAGCAGTTAATAGTAGGCTGTACTTTATGCTGACAAACAGGCAATAACAAAACCATAAGCAGTTAAAGAAACAATGCTAGATAATGGTTATGTGACAACTATAAAGAAATATCAAAAAAAGAATTTACATAAACTTCATTCCACACAATGCAAGACCTTAAACTGCCATCAAACTATACTAGAGTTGACAAAATGTGCAGTCTATGCCTTACAACTATAAACACCACAATTCAATTCACATTATACAATCATACCGAACCTAAATGCACCAGATGTTATAAGAGATTCTTAAACAGTTAAATTATTATCTATAATTTATCAAGCAAGGCAGCACATTTGGATGGTATTGCAGCTGAATCTATTAAAAGAAGGGGGTGACTGTGTTGCTGATTGGTTGGTAACAATATCTAAAGTATGTATAGATCATGGTGAAGTGCATGAGGATTGGTAGAATGCATGTATAGTGCCATTGTGCAAAGGTAAAGGGGACAAAGGCAAGTGTATAAGCTACAGAGGCATAAGTTTGTTGAGTATTCTTGGAAAATTGTATGGGAGGGTATTGACTGAAAGGGTGAAGGCATGTACAGAGCATCAGATTGGGGGGGGGAGCAGTGTGGTTTCAGAAGTGGTAGAGGGTGTGTGGATCAGGTGTATGCTTTCAAGAATGTGTGAGAAATATTTAAAAAACAGATGGTTCTGTATGTAGCATTTATGGATCTGGAAAAAGCATAAGATAGAGTTCATAGATATGTTTTGTGAAGGTGTTCTAGGAGTATATGGTGTGGGAGGTATGCTGCTAGAAGCAGTGAAAAGTTTTTAACAAGGATGTTAGGCATGTGTACAAGCAGGAAGAGAGGAGAGCAACTGGTTCCCAGTGAAGGTTGGTCTAAGGCAGGGGTGTGTGGTGTCACCATGGTTGTTAAATTTGTTTATGGATGTGATGGTTAGGGAGGTAAATGGACAAGTATGCAGTCTGTCGGGGATGAGAGGGCCTGGGAAGTGAGTCAGTTGCTGTTTGCCGATGATACAGCACTGGTGGCTGATTCAAGTGAGACACTGCAAAAGTTGGTGACTGAGTTTGGAAGTGTGTGAAAGGAGAAAGTTGAGAGTAAATGTGAATAAGAGTAAGGCTATTAGGTTCAGCAGGATTGAGGGACAAGTTAATTAGAATAAAAGTTTGAATGGAGAAAGGTTGGAGGAAGTGAAGTGCTTTAGATATCCGGGAGTTGACTTAGCAGCAAATGGAACCATGGAAGCACAAGTAAGTCACAGGGTGGGGGAGGGGTTGAAGGTTCTGGGAGTGATGAAGAATGTGTGGAAGGAGAGGACATTATCTCAGAGAGCAAAATGAGTATGTTTGAAGGAATAGTCATTCCAACAATACTATATGGTTGTGAGGCATGGGCTGTAGACAGGGTTGTACAGAGGAGGGCAGATGTGTTGGAAATGAAATGACTGAGGACAACATGTGGTGTGAGGTGGTTTGATTGAGTAAGTAATATAAGGGTAAGAGAGAAGTGTGGAAATAAAAAGAATGTGGTTGAAAGAGTAGAAGAGGGTGTGTTGAAATGGTTTGGTCATATCGAGTGAATGAGAGAGGAAAGATTGACAAAGAGGATATATGTGTCAGAGGTGAAGGGAACAAGAAAAGGGAGACCAAATTGGAGGTGGAAGGATGGGAGTGAAAAAGATTTTGAGCAATCAGGGCCCGAACATACAGGAGGATGATAGGCGTGCAAGGAACAGAGTGAATTGGAACGATGTGGTATAACAGGGTTGATGTGGCATCAATGGACTGAACCATGGCATGTGAAATGTCTGGGGTAAACCATGGAAAGGTCTGTGGGGCCTGGATGTGGATAGGGATTTGCATACACATGACAGCTAGAGACTGAGTGTGACTGAATGTAGCCTTTTTTGTCTGTTTTCTTGGTGCTATGTCGCTGAAGCAGGGGGTAGCAATGCAGTTGCCTGTGGGGCAGGTTAGCACCAGGAATGGATGAAGGCAAGCAAGTATGAATATGTACATGTGTATACATGCATATGTCTGTGTACG
This sequence comes from Panulirus ornatus, assembly GCF_036320965.1. Taxonomy (NCBI): domain Eukaryota; kingdom Metazoa; phylum Arthropoda; class Malacostraca; order Decapoda; family Palinuridae; genus Panulirus; species Panulirus ornatus. Next base: position 10,304,166 of record NC_092268.1, read on the forward strand.
TGTATGTATATGTGTATATGTTGATATGTATATGTATATGCATGTATATCTGTGTGTATGGGCATTTATGTATATATAGGTGTATACGAGTGGATGGGCCATTCTTCATCTATTTCCTGACGCAACCTCACTGATGCGGGAAACGGCAATCAAGTATGATAATGATAAAAAAAATATGCGCATATGTTGGTATGTATATGTACATGTATGGGCATTTATGTATATATATATATGTGCATATGAGTGGATGGGTCGTTCTTTATCTGCTTCCTGGCACCACCTCGCTGATGCACGAAATAACGTTCAAGTATAATAAATGATAATAATTTATCAAAGCATGCACATCACTGAAGTTATCCAAACATAAATTTGTGTAATACCATGCAGTGTAAAATCATTCCACTAAACCAATTCATCAACATAATTTAACAGTGAATGTGATTTTGTTCAATAATCGAAAACTGGTGGACTGGAGTATGCAATTTGTGTTTGAGTTGAGTTCTATGAAACCATTTAAATTACTTCCTTCATAACTTTCCTAACAATTAGTTACAAGAACACTGATGACACAAGTTTTGATGTACTTCTTTTACTATTAATGTATTACCTTCTTACTTGAAAATCTCCTGCAAATCAATCATAAACTTGTATTTAATTCTGTAAAGAGCTATGATGGACTTATTGTGAATTGGTTTTTAAAATAAAGTTTAAGTGTTGATTATTTTTTCAGTCTTCCAGTTTGCAATTACAGTACTGAAATGCCTAATATATACTGTTAAACAGCACATAACATGCTTAAAGCAGTGTTGTTTGTAGCCATACCCACCAGCTTGAAAACAAACATTAGCACTAAAACTAACACCATCACCATCACAACGTACCAGTTTCACTAACACTGCCACCAATGCTACCATCACCTTCCCCAGGCAGTACAGTTGATTCCTTCTCCTCACTTTCTTCCACATCCATCTTCTCATCACTGGAGTCTTTCTCGCTGCACTCCTCCTTCATCTCAACATCCTCATCTTGGTTCTCATTCTCCTTGTTACTCTCATCCTTTTCCTCATCACGTTCTGCAGTCTCCATCTCCTTTTCTTCATTATCAGTATTCTCTGTCTTGTTAGCTTCATTTTTTACTTTGTCATCATCATCATCCTCATCCTTTAACGTTTCTTGGTAAAACTGCAAGAAAGGCATTATCAATTAAAATGCACTATGCATATGAATGAAAGCTAACAAAGGTGTTTTGATATAACATACTTTATATCTAAATCTTCACTCTACCTGCCCCCTTTTATATCCCTCTCCCTGTCCATTTGTTTGTATCTTAGAAATAAACATATGCACAAACTAAACAAAAAACAAAAACGATGTAATTCAATGTTACTGCAAACTTCTGAACCACTACTATCACATCATTACAGCATTTTATTCAAATTAATGTACTTACCACACATGTACTGAATATGAATACTAAAAAAAATCCTATGTGCACTCTTGCATACACTTGATACAAAGTCCAAAGTGGTGTGGACATATGAATAAAGTGAGATGAGGAAGTTGACAATTTAGAGTTTTGGTGGAAGAGCTTGACAAACATACTTTACCACTGCTTACATGTACTATGTACATGTACTTACATGTACAATGCGTTAGAAAATGCAAGTTTCAGTTCATTAATAAGCTTCCTCACACAGCAGCTTGTTACAAGTATGAAAAATCCTCTCTCAGCCCTCTAAAGGGGGCAGGAGTAAGGGGCTGGAAACCCCCTCCTTGTATTTAAATTTCTAAAAAGGGAAACACAGGAAGGAGTCAAGCAGGGAGTGCTCATCCTCCTCGAAGGCTCAGATTGAGGTGTCTGAATATGTGTGAATGTAAACAAGATGAGAAGAAATGAGAGATAGGTAGTATGTTTGAGTAAAAAAACCTGATTATTTTGGCTCTGAGTGAAACGAAGCTCAAGGGTAAAGGGGAGGAGTGGTTTGGGAAAATCTTGGGAGTAAAGTCAGGGGTTGGTGAGAAGACAAGAGCTAAGGAAGGAGTGGCACTACTCCTGAAGCAGGAGTTGTGGGAGTATGCGATAGAGTGTAAGAAAGTAAATTCTACATTGATCTGGGTAAAACTGAAAGTGGATGGATAGAGATGCCTATGCACCTGGTCATGAGATGAAAGATCATGAGAGGCAAGTGGTTTGGGAGCAGCTGAGTGAGTGTGTCAGCAGCTTTGATGCATGAGTTATAGTGATGGGTGATTTAAATGTGAAGGTGAGTAATGTGGCAGTTGAGGGTATAACTGGTGTACATGGAGTGTTGAGTGTTGTAAATGGAAATGGTGAAGAGCTTGTGGATTTGTGTGCTGAAAAAGAACAGGTGATTGGGACTACCTGATTTAAAAAGAGATATATACATAAGTATACATATATGAGTAGGAGAGATGGTTAAAGGGCCTTATTGGACTATGTGTCAACTGACAGGTGAGTAAAAGAGAGACTTTTGGATGTTAAATGTGCTGAGAGGTGCAGCTGGAGGGATATCTGATCACTATCTTGTGGGGGCGAAGGTGAAGATTTGTAGAGGAGAGAACGTTATCTCGGAGAGCAAAAATGGGTATGTTTGAAGGAATAGAAAATCCAACAATGTTATATGGTTGCAAGGCGTGGGCTATAGATGGGGTTGTATGGAGGAGGGTGGATGTGTTGGAAATGAAATGTTTGAGGACAATATGTGTTGTGAGGTGGTTTGATTAAGTAATGAAAGGGTAAGAGAGATGTGTGGAAATAAAAAGGGTGTGGTTGAGAGAGCAGAAGAGGGTGTGTTGAAATGGTTTGGACATATGGAGAGAATGAGTGAGGAAAGATTGACAAAGAGGATACCTGTGTCAGAGGTGAAGAAAACAAGGAGAAGCAGGAGAACAAACTGGAGGTGGAAGGATGGAGTGAAAAATATTTTGAGCGACTGGGGCCTGAACATAAAGGAGGGTGAGAGGCATGCAAGAACTAGAGTAAATTGGAACAACGTGGTATACTGGGGTCAACGTGCTGTCAATGGACTGAACCAGGGCATGTGAAGCGTCTCAGGTAAACCATGGAGAGGTCTGCGGGGCCTGGATGTGCATGGATAGCTATGGTTTTGGTGCATTTCACATGACAGCTACAGACTGAGAGTGAGTGAATGTGGCCATTTATGTCTGTTTCCCTGGCACTACCTCGTTGAAGCAGGGGGTAATGACACTATTTCCTGTGTGGCATGGTAGCGACAGGAATGGATGAAGACAAGCAAGTATGAATATGTACATGTGCATATACGTATATGACTGTGAATGTATATGTTGATATGTATGTGTATGTATATGTGCGTGTATGGGCATTTATGTTTATATGAATGGTTGGGCCATTCTTTGTCTGTTTTCTGGCACTACCTCCCTAACCACGCCATCCATAAACAAATTAAACAACCATGGGGACATCACACACCCCTGCCGCAAACCGACATTCACTGGAAACCAATAACTCTCCTCTCTTCCTACTCATACATATGCCTTACATCCGTTATTAAAACTTTTCGCTGCTTCTAGTTACTTATCTCCCACACAACATACTCTTAAAATTTTCCACAAAGCACCTCTATCAATCCTATCATATGCTTTCTCCAGATCCATAAATGCTACATACAGATCCATTTGCTTTTCTAATTATTTCTTACATACATTCTTCAAAGCAAACACCTGATCCACACATCCTCTACCACTTCTGAAACCACACTGCTCTTCCCCAATCTGATGCTCTGTACATGCCTTCACCCTCTCAATCAATACCCTCCCATATAATTTACCAGGAATACTCAACAAACTTATACCTCCGTAATTTGAACACCCACTTTTATCCCCTTTGCCTTTGTACAATGGCACTATGCAAGCATTCCTCCAATCCTCAGGCACCTCACCATGAGTCACACATACATTAAATAACCTTACCAACCAGTCAACAACGCAGTCACACCCTTTTTTAATAAATTCCACTGCAATACCATCCAAACCTGCCTTGTCTGCCATTTCTCTCTGCCAGATGGCACAGGGAACAGACGAATAATGGTGTCATTTTTACACATCAACTCTTTAGCTGTAATACGTAATGCACTAAAACCAGGGTCCCATCCAAAATCAAGCCCTTTAGATCTTGATATTTTCTCTGACCATTTCATATGTCCTGGTTCAGACATGTATACCACTTAACTCTAATTCCCTGTATGCCATGAAAACCTCACAACCAACTGCATGTTCAGGGCTCTGACCAATCAAAGCAGTAAAGTCACACTTACATTAAAAGTAGGTCGGACGCTGGTGGGAGATAAAATACCGCCCTTGTCATCCACCTTGGTAGGTGAAGAGGTGGGTGACCCAACTTCCTCTTCCTTCTTATCCTCTTCCTTTCCTGCCATTTCCTTGCTGTCTCTGGAGTCGCTTTCACTGGATTTCCTTTTTCTGGTCACCTTCTTACGAGTGTCTGGACCTGCTGCTGTGAGCGCTGCCATGAAGCCCCCATCATCAGACAATGTAGCTGTTAAAACAAACACCATATCTAATTCAAGTTCACTGTTCTTGCACTATGCTAATGATAAAATTGAAATAGGGAGAAAATAACTGCTGATGATTTGTTGGAGTTCTGCTTGTCTGAGAAAGAAAGAAAGCTAAATTAGTAGCAGCAAAAGATAAACATTTCAAGGGTACTGAATGAGAGATATTATAATCATGGGGTTAGAAGTCATTATCTAAAAAAAAACATACAAAAAAGCTCATGCAGATTCACAGAAACTTCTGGGATAATGCAAGTCTCAAGAATGACTAAGAAATATTAAATGTAGAGGACAGAAACAAATACAGAGTAGACTTCACAGCAATATCTACAAAACATTTTGATAAATCTTTACTTATTTTTCTTCATACATGTTTTCTATTTCCTGTATCAGCAAGGCAAACCCACAACAAAAAGGTCTCATTCACTTAAATCTACTCTCTAGCTGTCGAATATAATGCATCAAAACCACAGCCCAATATCCTATGCCAGGCCCCATAGACCTTTCCATGGCTCCCCCGACTGCTTCATTTGCCCCAGCTCAGTCCAATGACAGCATATCGCCTCCTGTATACTATATTTCCATTATTTACTCTATCCCATGTATGCTATATTATACACAACGTGCAGTTCATATCATACACAACTAGATCAAATTATAAACAAGTTTGGTCGTCATATCTACAAAACAAAGAGCTAATAAAGAGGGTCCAGAGGAACAACAAAATGAGAGCCAGAGCATCATAAAGGTTAAAGGCCTTATTTTACCCTCCATGGATGAGAGAAGAGTAAGAGGCGACAAATTTAACAACCATGGAGACATCACGCACCCCTGCCGTAAACGGACATTCACTGGGAACCATTCACTCTCCTCTCTTCTTACTCGCACACATGCCTTACATTCTTGGTAAAAACTTTTCACTGCTTCCAGCAACTTACCTCACTCACCATATACTCTTAATACCTTCCACAGAGCATCTCCATCAACTCTATCATATATATCATTATTATTCATTTTATTATACATAATCGGTTTCTCATCAGCGAGGTAGCGCCAGGAAACAGACGAAGAATGGCCCATCCACTCGTACACACGTATATATATATATATATATATATATATATATATATATATATATATATATATATATATATATATATATATATATATTGGAAAGGATCACAATTTTGCGCGTGATCAAGATATTCCTATGAGTCCACGGGGAAAACGAAACACGAAAAGTTCCCAAGTGCACTTTCGTATAATAATCACATCATCAGGGGAGACACAAGAGAGAAATATAAGTCAGTTGATATACATCGAAGAGACGAAGCTAGGACGCCATTTGATATGTCTTGGACAATCACATGTTTACCAAATGGCGTCCTAGCTTCGTCTCTTCGATGTATATCAACTGACTTATATTTCTCTCTTGTGTCTCCCCTGATGATGTGATTATTATACGAAAGTGCACTTGGGAACTTTTCGTGTTTCGTTTTCCCCGTGGACTCATAGGAATATCTTGATCATGGGCAAAACTGTGATCCTTTCCATTATATATATATATATATATATATATATATATATATATATATATATATATATATATATACATATATATATATATATATATAATGGTAAACCATGGAAAGCTGTGTAGGTATGTATATTTGCGTGTGTGGACGTATGTATATACATGTGTATGGGGGGGGGGGGCCATTTCTTTCGTCTGTTTCCTTGCGCTACCTCGCAAACGCGGGAGACAGCGACAAAGTATAATAAGAATAAAATATAATATATATATATATATATATATATATATATATATATATATATATATATATATATATATATATATATATATATTATCCCTGGGGATAGGGGATTAAGAATACTTCCCACGTATTCCCTGCGTGTCGTAGAAGGCGACTAAAAGAGGAGGGAGCGGGGGGCTGGAAATCCTCCCCTCTCAATTTTTTTTAATTTTCCAAAAGAAGGAACATAGAAGGGGGCCAGGTGAGGATATTCCCTCAGTGGCCCAGTTCTCTGTTCGTAACGCTACCTCGCTAACGCGGGAAATGGCGAATAGTTTGAAAAAAAAAAAAAAAAAATATATATATATATATATATATATATATATATATATATATATATATATATATATATATATATATAGCACAGATATGCTATTTATGTTTCGTATGTCCAAGATAATGAAGTAATTATCCATTTCTGTTACTTCTATATAGTGATGAAAATTACATGATTCGTAAAAGAACCAAGTGTTAGAAACAGATCAAAATCTTGACTTTACATTTTTATGTTAATGATAATAAGCTATCAAACAAGCCATTACTGAACCCCCCCCCCTCTCTCTCTCTCTCTCCTTTATACTCTTCTTGTACTGAACAGGTACAGAACAAAGTTGCACTCCCCCCTCCCCCCCCTCCTGTACAGAACAGGTACAGAACAAGGTTACAAGTGGAAGCGGACGTGTTCATGCATCCTGTTCCTGAACATTCATCGATTATGAAAGAAAAAATTCTATAAAGATTGAAAAAATTTGTTAACTAATAATATGTATAAAGAAGCTTAACAATAGTTTAAAAAGGACAGATATGGAATGTCCTTTCTTTTGTCTCAACATAAATAGGATAACATGATCTATAAAAGGGATAGATTGTACTTAAACCAAGATATCCTGTCATACACACACACACACACACACACACACACACACAGTGGATGGATGAACAATAATATTCCTTGTTCAGCGTCATCTGATGTCAACTTGACAATGATCAGTACTATAAGTTCTCTTACGATCTTGTCACTACAAGTTCTCTCTTACGGTCTGGTCACTACAAGTTCTCTCTTACCATCTGGTCACTACAAGTTCTCTCTTACCATCTGGTCACTACAAGTTCTCTCTTACCATCTGGTGACTACAAGTTCTCTCTTACCATCTGGTCACTACAAGTTCTCTCTTACCATCTGGTGACTACAAGTTCTCTCTTACCATCTGGTGACTACAAGTTCTCTCTTACCATCTGGTCATTGCAAGTTCTCTCTTACCATCTGGTGACTACAAGTTCTCTCTTACCATCTGGTCACTACAAGTTCTCTCTTACCATCTGGTGACTACAAGTTCTCTCTTACCATCTGGTCATTGCAAGTTCTCTCTTACCATCTGGTCATTGCAAGTTCTCTCTTACCATCTGGTGACTACAAGTTCTCTCTTACCATCTGGTGACTACAAGTTCTCTCTTACCATCTGGTCACTACAAGTTCTCTCTTACCACCTGGTCACTACAAGTTCTCTCTTACCATCTGGTCATTGCAAGTTCTCTCTTACCATCTGGTGACTACAAGTTCTCTCTTACCATCTGGTGACTACAAGTTCTCTCTTACCATCTGGTCATTGCAAGTTCTCTCTTACCATCTGGTGACTACAAGTTCTCTCTTACCATCTGGTCACTACAAGTTCTCTCTTACCATCTGGTGACTACAAGTTCTCTCTTACCATCTGGTCATTGCAAGTTCTCTCTTACCATCTGGTCATTGCAAGTTCTCTCTTACCATCTGGTCATTGCAAGTTCTCTCTTACCATCTGGTCATTGCAAGTTCTCTTACGGTCTGGTCACTACAAGTTCTCTCTTACCATCTGGTCATTGCAAGTTCTCTTACGGTCTGGTCACTACAAGTTCTCTCACCATCTGGTCACTAAAAGTTCTCTCTTACCATCTGGTAACAAGTTCTATCTTACCATCTGGTCACTACAAGTTCTATCTTACCATCTGGTCACTACAAGCTCTCTCTTACGGTCTGGTCACTACAAGTTCTCTCTTACCATCTGGTGACTACAAGTTCTCTCTTACCATCTGGTCATTGCAAGTTCTCTTACGGTCTGGTCACTACAAGTTCTCTCACCATCTGGTCACTAAAAGTTCTCTCTTACCATCTGGTAACAAGTTCTATCTTACCATCTGGTCACTACAAGTTCTATCTTACCATCTGGTCACTACAAATTCAATCTTACCATCTGGTCACTACAAGCTCTCTCTTACGGTCTGGTCACTACAAGCTCTCTCTTACGATCTGGTCACTACAAGTTCTCTCTTACGGTCTGGTCACTACAAGTTCTCTCTTACCATCTGGTCACAAGTTCTCTTACCATCTGGTCACCACAAGTTCTCTCTTACCATCTGGTCACTACAAGTTCTCTCTTACCATCTGGTCACTACAAGTTCTCTTACCATCTGGTCACTACAAGTTCTCTCTTACCATCTGGTCACTACAAATTCTCTTATCATCTGGTCACAACAATTTCTCTCATACGATCTGGTCCCTACAAGTTCTCTCTTACGGTCTGGTCACTACAAGTTCTCTCATACCATCTGGTCACTACAAATTTCTCTTACGGTCTGGTCACTACAAGTTCTCTCTTACCATCTGGTCACTACAAGTTCTCTCTTACCATCTGGTCACTACAAGTTCTCTCTTACCATCTGGTCACTACAAGTTCTCTCATACCATCTGGTCACTACAAGTTCTCTCTTACCATCTGGTCACTACAAGTTCTCTCTTACGGTCTGGTCACTACAAGTTCTCTCTTACCATCTGGTCACTACAAGTTCTCTCTTACCATCTGGTCACTGCAAGTTCTCTTTTACGGTCCGGTCACTACAAGTTCTCTCTTACCATCTGGTCATTACAAGTTCTCTCTTACCAGCTGGTCACTACAAGTTCTTTCTTACCATCTGGTCACTACAAGTTCTCTCTTACCATCTGGTCGCTACAAGTTCTCTCTTACCATCCGGTCACTATAAGTTCTCTCTTACCATCTGGTCACTACAAGTTCTCTCTTACCATCTGGTCACTACAAGTTCTCTCTTACCACCTGGTCACTACAAGTTCTCTCTTACCATCCGGTCACTACAAGTTCTCTCTTACCATCTGGTCACTACAAGTTCTCTCTTACCACCTGGTCACTACAAGTTCTCTCTTACCATCTGGTCACTACAAGTTCTCTTATCATCTGGTCACAACAATTTCTCTCTTACGATCTGGTCCCTACAAGTTCTCTCTTACGGTCTGGTCACTACAAGTTCTCTCATACCATCTGGTCACTACAAATTTCTCTTACGGTCTGGTCACTACAAGTTCTCTCTTACCATCTGGTCACTACAAGTTCTCTCTTACCATCTGGTCACTAAAAGTTCTCTCTTACCATCTGGTCACTACAAGTTCTGTCTTACCATCTGGTCACTACAAGTTCTCTCTTACGGTCTGGTCACTACAAGTTCTCTCTTACGGTCTGGTCACTACAAGTTCTCTCTTACCATCTGGTCACTACAAGTTCTCTCTTACCATCTGGTCACTACAAGTTCTCTTTTACGGTCCGGTCACAAGTTCTCTCTTACCATCTGGTCATTACAAGTTCTCTCTTACCAGCTGGTCACTACAAGTTCTTTCTTACCATCTGGTCACCACAAGTTCTCTCTTACCATCTGGTCACTACAAGTTCTCTCTTACCATCCGGTCACTATAAGTTCTCTCTTACCATCTGGTCACTACAAGTTCTCTCTTACCATCTGGTCACTACAAGTTCTCTCTTACCACCTGGTCACTACAAGTTCTCTCTTACCATCCGGTCACTACAAGTTCTCTCTTACCATCTGGTCACTACAAGTTCTCTCTTACCATCTGGTCACTACAAGTTCTCTCTTACCATCTGGTCACCACAAGTTCTCTCTTACCATCTGGTCACTGCAAGTTCTCTCTTACCATCTGGTCACCACAAGTTCTCTCTTACCACCTGGTCACTGCAAGTTCTCTCTTACCATCTGGTCACTACAAGTTCTCTCTTACCATCTGGTCACTACAAGTTCTCTCTTACCACCTGGTCACTACAAGTTCTCTCTTACCACCTGGTCACTACAAGTTCTCTCTTACCATCTGGTCACTACAAGTTCTCTCTTACCATCTGGTCACTACAAGTTCTCTCTTACCATCTGGTCACCACAAGTTCTCTCTTACCATCTGGTCACTGCAAGTTCTCTCTTACCATCTGGTCACCACAAGTTCTCTCTTACCACCTGGTCACTGCAAGTTCTCTCTTACCATCTGGTCACTACAAGTTCTCTCTTACCACCTGGTCACTACAAGTTCTCTCTTACCACCTGGTCAGTACAAGTTCTCTCTTACCATCTGGTCACTACAAGTTCTCTCTTACCATCCGGTCACTACAAGTTCTCTCTTACCATCCGGTCACTACAAGTTCTCTCTTACCATCTGGTCACTACAAGTTCTCTCTTACCATCTGGTCACTACAAGTTCTCTCTTACCATCTGGTCACTACAAGTTCTCTCTTACCACCTGGTCAGTACAAGTTCTCTCTTACCATCTGGTCACTACAAGTTCTCTCTTACCACCTGGTCACTACAAGTTCTCTCTTACCACCTGGTCAGTACAAGTTCTCTCTTACCATCCGGTCACTACAAGTTCTCTCTTACCATCTGGTCACTACAAGTTCTCTCTTACCATCTGGTCAGTACAAGTTCTCTCTTACCACCTGGTCACTACAAGTTCTCGACCTTGAGATCGCCTCAGTCTTAGCCTGACCCTGTGTGTGTGTGTGTGTGTGTGTGTGTGTGTGTGTGTGTGTGTGTGTGTGTGTGTCTGTATGTGTGTGTGTGTGTGTGTGTGTGTGTGTGTGTGTGTGTGTGTGTGTGTGTGTGTGTGTGTGTCTGTATGTGTGTGCGTGCGTGCGTGCGTGCGTGTGCGTGCGTGCGTGCGTGTGTGTGTGTCTGTATATGTGCGTGTGTGTGTGTGTGTGTATGTGTGTGTGTGTCAACTCATCAGTCACGTGACCACCATCAGCCATCATCATGTAGGATAATATCATGTTCCAACATAATCCCGCCATCATAATCATCCACATAACTAAGTTCATCTTGGCTTAACCAGGCTTTCAAATTATTGCATTTCTCAATGGTGAAGAAAATCTATTTCAAAATTAATAAAAAAAAATTGGTTGCAAACTTGTTGAATATGTTTATTGATTCTTGCTTTTTAGAATAAAATAACATTTTCTTATGAGACTGAAGCTTCCATCTTGATTTTATCATTTCCTTTACCTAAAAAGTTATCGGTATGGGATTATCGTTAACATCCGATAACTAATTAAATTATCAGATTATTGATATCGGACTTAATAATTGGGGTTATATGATTATCGTTATCGAAGTTAACTTGAGTTATCGGTGCCCAACACAGTAGGAAGCAGTGAAACACAGGAGAATGTACAAGTGATGGGGCCCCCATCAGTGTACAACTCCCTCCCCGTACAGTACAAGAGATGGGCCCCCACCAGTGTACAACTCCCTCCCCGTACAGTACAAGAGATGGGGACCCCACCAGTGTACAACTCCCTCCCCGTACAGTACAAGTGATAGGCCCCCACCAGTGTACAACTCCCTCCCCGTACAGTACAAGAGATGGGGTCCACCAGTGTACAACTCCCTCCCCGTACAGTACAAGAGATGGGGACCCCACCAGTGTACAACTCCCTCCCCGTACAGTACAAGTGATGGGCCCCCACCAGTGTACAACTCCCTCCCCGTACAGTACAAGAGATGGGGTTCACCAGTGTACAACTCCCTCCCCGTACAGTACAAGAGATGGGGACCCCACCAGTGTACAACTCCCTCCACGTACAGTACAAGAGATGGGGCCCACCAGTGTACAACTCCCTCCCCGTACAGTACAAGAGATGGGGACCCCACCAGTGTACAACTCCCTCCACGTACAGTACAAGAGATGGGCCCCCACCAGTGTACAACTCGCTCCCCGTACAGTACAAGAGATGGGGACCCCACCAGTGTACAACTCCCTCCCCGTACAGTACAAGAGATGGGCCCCCACCAGTGTACAACTCCCTCCCCGTACAGTACAAGAGATGAGCCCCCACCAGTGTACAACTCCCTCCCCGTACAGTACAAGAGATGGGGACCCCACCAGTGTACAACTCCCTCCCCGTACAGTACAAGTGATGGGGCCCCCACCAGTGTACAACTCCCTCCCCGTGCAGTACAAGAGATGGGCCCCCACCAGTGTACAACTCCCTCACCGTACAGTACAAGAGATGGGAACCCCACCAGTGTACAACTCCCTCGCCGTACAGTACAAGTGATGGGCCCCCACCAGTGTACAACTCCCTCCCCGTACAGTACAAGTGATGGGGCCCCCACCAGTGTAAAACTCCCTCCCCGTACAGTACAAGTGATGGGCCCCCACCAGTGTACAACTCCCTCCCCGTACAGTACAAGTGATGGGGCCCCCACCAGTGTACAACTCCCTCCCCGTACAGTACAAGTGATGGGTTCCCCACCAGTGTACAACTCCCTCGCCGTACAGTACAAGTGATGGGGCCCCCACCAGTGTACAACTCCCTCCCCGTACAGTACAAGTGATGGGGCCCCCACCAGTGTACAACTCCCTCCCCGTACAGTACAAGTGATGGGTTCCCACCAGTGTACAACTCCATCCCCGTACAGTACAAGTGATGGGGCCCCCACCAGTGTACAACTCCCTCCCCGTACAGTACAAGTGATGGGGCCCCCACCAGTGTACAACTCCCTCCCCGTACAGTACAAGTGATGGGGACCCACCAGTGTACAACTCCCTCGCCGTACAGTACAAGTGATGGGCCCCCACCAGTGTACAACTCCCTCCCCGTACAGTACAAGTGATGGGGACCCCACCAGTGTACAACTCCCTCCCCGTACAGTACAAGTGATGGGTTCCCCACCAGTGTACAACTCCCTCCCCGTACAGTACAAGTGATGGGGCCCCCACCAGTGTACAACTCCCTCCCCGTACAGTACAAGTGATGGGGCCCCCACCAGTGTACAACTCCCTCCCCGTACAGTACAAGTGATGGGGCCCCCACCAGTGTACAACTCCCTCCCCGTACAGTACAAGTGATGGGGCCCCCACCAGTGTACAACTCCCTCCCCGTACAGTACAAGTGATGGGCCCCCACCAGTGTACAACTCCCTCCCCGTACAGTACAAGTGATGGGCCCCCACCAGTGTACAACTCCCTCCCCGTACAGAACAAGTGATGGGGCCCCCACCAGTGTACAACTCCCTCCCCGTACAGTACAAGTGATGGGGCCCCCACCAGTGAACAACTCCCTCCCCGTACAGTACAAGTGATGGGTCCCCCACCAGTGTACAACTCCCTCCCCGTACAGTACAAGTGATGGGGCCCCCACCAGTGTACAACTCCCTCCCCGTACAGTACAAGTGATGGGGCCCCCACCAGTGTACAACTCCCTCCCCGTACAGTACAAGTGATGGGCCCCCACCAGTGTACAACTCCCTCCCCGTACAGTACAAGTGATGGGCCCCCACCAGTGTACAACTCCCTCCCCGTACAGTACAAGTGATGGGCCCCCACCAGTGTACAACTCCCTCCCCGTACAGTACAAGTGATGGGCCCCCACCAGTGTACAACTCCCTCCCCGTACAGTACAAGTGATGGGGCCCCCACCAGTGTACAACTCCCTCCCCGTACAGTACAAGTGATGGGCCCCCACCAGTGTACAACTCCCTCCCCGTACAGTACAAGTGATGGGCCCCCACCAGTGTACAACTCCCTCCCCGTACAGTACAAGTGATGGGCCCCCACCAGTGTACAACTCCCTCCCCGTACAGTACAAGTGATGGGGCCCCCACCAGTGTACAACTCCCTCCCCGTACAGTACAAGTGATGGGCCCCCACCAGTGTACAACTCCCTCCCCGTACAGTACAAGTGATGGGCCCCCACCAGTGTACAACTCCCTCCCCGTACAGTACAAGTGATGGGCCCCCACCAGTGTACAACTCCCTCCCCGTACAGTACAAGTGATGGGCCCCCACCAGTGTACAACTCCCTCCCCGTACAGTACAAGTGATGGGCCCCCACCAGTGTACAACTCCCTCCCCGTACAGTACAAGTGATGGGCCCCCACCAGTGTAGTCTCGGGATTGTACAGTTGATAGATATACTCAGATTATCTATTACTGTGATAACTATGATGAAGACCATGCAGGGTCTGGTGTTATGTGGTCTATAATGCTGATTACCACGTGGTCTATAATGCTGGTTACTATGTGGTCTATAATGCTGATTACCACGTGGTCTATAATGCTGGTTACCATATGGTCTATAATGCTGGTTACCACGTGGTCTATAATGCTGGTTACCACGTGGTCTATAATGCTGGTTACCACGTGGTCTATAATGCTGGTTACCACGTGGTCTATAATGCTGGTTACCACTTGGTCAATAATGCTGGTTACCACGTGGTCTATAATGCTGGTTACCACGTGGTCTATAATGCTGGTTACCATATGGTCAATAATGCTGGTTACCACGTGGTCAATAATGCTGGTTACCACTTGGTCAATAATGCTGGTTACCACGTGGTCTATAATGCTGGTTACCACGTGGTCTATAATGCTGGTTACCATATGGTCAATAATGCTGGTTACCACGTGGTCAATAATGCTGGTTACCACTTGGTCAATAATGCTGGTTACCATATGGTCAATAATGCTGGTTACCACGTGGTCAATAATGCTGGTTACCACTTGGTCAATAATGCTGGTTACCACGTGGTCAATAATGCTGGTTACCATATGGTCAATAATGCTGGTTACCACGTGGTCAATAATGCTGGTTACCACTTGGTCAATAATGCTGGTTACCACGTGGTCTATAATGCTGGTTACCACGTGGTCTATAATGCTGGTTACCACGTGGTCTATAATGCTGGTTACCACTTGGTCAATAATGCTGGTTACCACGTGGTCTATAATGCTGGTTACCACGTGGTCTATAATGCTGGTTACCATATGGTCAATAATGCTGGTTACCACGTGGTCAATAATGCTGGTTACCACTTGGTCAATAATGCTGGTTACCACGTGGTCTATAATGCTGGTTACCACGTGGTCTATAATGCTGGTTACCATATGGTCAATAATGCTGGTTACCACGTGGTCAATAATGCTGGTTACCACGTGGTCAATAATGCTGGTTACCATATGGTCAATAATGCTGGTTACCACGTGGTCAATAATGCTGGTTACCACGTGGTCAATAATGCTGGTTACCATATGGTCAATAATGCTGGTTACCACGTGGTCTATAATGCTGTTATCATGATAATAAAGACACGGTTGATGATGACTGATTGGTTATCACAACTCTGGATATATTGTGTGTGTGTGTGTGTGTGTGAGTCACGGGGGCTGGACACGTGGGTGTGTTGTGTGCGGACGTGCAGGTAGCGTTGCCAGCTGCTGCAGCTTGTAGTACCATGTGTTGTTGTTGTTGTTTCTTCACGGTCGGTGTTGTATATCCTTCAAGACCCAACAATTGTTTGTTGCTCACGTTAATATAAATCTTGTCTTGCTTAGTAACATCGTACACCATGATAGGTGTACAACACTCAGTCTGGTAACATGAAGCGTTATGATGTGTACAACAATCAGTCTTGTAACATGAAACGGTATGGCAGGTGTACAACACTCAGTCTGTTAAAATGAAGCGTTATGGTAGGTGTACAACACTCAGTCTGGTAACATGAAACGTTATGGTAGGTGTACAATACTCAGTCTAGTAACATGAAACGTAATGGTAGATGTACATCACTCAGTCTGGTAACAGCAAACGTTATGGTAGGTGTACAATACTCAGTCTGGTAACGCAAATGTTATGGTAGGTGTACAACACTCAGTCTGGTAACAGCAAACGTTATGGCAGGTGTACAACATTCAGTCTAGCAACATGAAACGTAATGGTAGGTGTACAACACTCAGTCTTGTAACATGAAACGTGATGGTAGGTGTACAACACTCAGTCTGGTAACATGAAACGAGATGGTAGGTGTACATCACTCAGTCTTGTAACATGAAACGTGATAGTAGGTGTACAACACTCAGTCTTGTAACATGAAACGTGATGGTAGGTGTATAACACTCAGTCTGGTAACATGAAACGTAATGGTAGGTGTACAACACTCAGTCTTGTAACATGAAACGTGATGGTAGGTGTACAACACTCAGTCTGGTAACATGAAACGTGATGGTAGGTGTATAACACTCAGTCTGGTAACATGAAACGTGATGGTAGGTGTACATCACTCAGTCTAGTAACATGAAACGTAATGGTAGGTGTACAACACTCAGTCTGGTAACATCAAACGTTACGGTAGGTGTACAACACTCAGTCTGGTAACATCAAACGTAATGGTAGGTGTACAACACTCAGTCTTGTAACATGAAACGTGATGGTAGGTGTACAACACTCAGTCTGGTAACATGAAACGTAATGGTAGATGTACAACACTCAGTCTTGTAACATGAAACGTGATGGCAGGTGTATAACACTCAGTCTGGTAACATGAAAGGTGATGGTAGGTGTACAACACTCAGTCTGATAACATCAAACGTAATGGTAGGTGTACAACACTCAGTCTGGTAACATGAATCGTTATTGTAGGTATACAAAACTCAGTCTGGTAACATGAAACGTGATGGTAGGTGTACAACACTCAGTCTTGTAATATGAAACGTAATGGTAGGTGAACAACACTCAGTCTTGTAACATGAAACGTAATGGTCGGTGTACAACACTTAGTCTGGTAATATGATACGAGATACTAGATGTACAACACTCAGTCTTGTAACATGAAACGTAATGGTAGGTGTACATCACTCAGTCTGGTAACATGAAACGTTATGGTAGGTGTACAACACTCAGTGTTATAACATGAAACGTTATGGTAGGTGTACATCACTCAGCCTGGTAACATCAAACGTTATGGTAGGTGTACAACACTCAGTCAGGTAACAGCAAACGTTATGGTAGATGTACAACACTCAGTCTGGTAACATGAAACTTAATGGTAGGTGTACAACACTCAGCCTGGTAACATCAAACGTTATGGTAGGTGTACAACACTCAGTCTGGTAACATCAAACGTTATGGTAGATGTACAACACTCAGTCTGGTAACATCAAACGTTATAGTAGATGTACAACACTCAGTCTGGTAACATCAAACGTAATGGTAGGTGTACAACACTCAGTCTGGTAACATCAAACGTAATGGTAGGTGTACAACACTCAGTCTGGTAACATCAAACGTAATGGTAGGTGTTTAGTGTTGTGATACTTGTATAACTCTACATTCCACGTAGAGGATGTGGTTGGCTGATGTCTTCTTGGTTTACATATGTTGTTATAATAGGTAGATAACATTCATTAGTTACATATAAAGCTACATGAACCAAGGTCTGTCATCATCATTACGTCTTGTACAGGTTTAAGACGCTGGGTCATCTATGTTGACCTTACCTGGGAATGTTATCTTGTTCTCGCTTGTATTATAACTCCACTTGGTCTTCTGATACATGACCTTTGTCTTAATATCGTACGATAACGTAAATATTATCCACCAATCTGCAATATATGCAGCCAGCCAGAACGAGACAACTACGAGACCCCATCATACAACACGAGACAACTACGAGACCCCATCATACAACACGAAACAACTACGAGACCCCATCATACAACACGAAACAACTACGAGACCCCATCATACAACACGAAACAACTACGAGACCCCATCATACAACACGAAACAACTACGAGACCCCATCATACAACACGAAACAACTACGAGACCCATCATACAACACGAAACAACTACGAGACCCCATCATACAACACGAAACAACTACGAGACCCCATCATACAACACGAAACAACTACGAGACCCCATCATACAACACGAAACAACTACGAGACCCCATCATACAACACGAAACAACTACGAGACCCCATCATACAACACGAGACAACTACGAGACCCCATCATACAACACGAAACAACTACGAGACCCCATCATACAACACGAAACAACTACGAGACCCCATCATACAACACGAAACAACTACGAGACCCCATCATACAACACGAAACAACTACGAGACCCCATCATACAACACGAGACAACTACGAGACCCCATCATACAACACGAAACAACTACGAGACCCCATCATACAACACGAAACAACTACGAGACCCCATCATACAACACGAGACAACTACGAGACCCCATCATACAACACGAAACAACTACGAGACCCCATCATACAACACGAAACAACTACGAGACCCCATCATACAACACGAAACAACTACGAGACCCCATCATACAACACGAAACAACTACGAGACCCCATCATACAACACGAGACAACTACGAGAATACAACCTCACGATACGTGACGAGAATACAACTTAGTTTGTGAATTCAAAATTCTATCACACAAGACGAGACAACTACGAGACCCCATCAAACAACACGAGACAACTACGAGACCCATCAAACAACACGAGACAACTACGAGACCCCATCATACAACACAAGACGAGACAACTACGAGACCCCATCAAACAACACGAGACAACTACGAGACTCCATCACACAACACAAGACGAGACAACTACGACCCAGCGTATCACAACCTAACCTAACCTAACTTATTTGACACAGCCTATCACAACCTATCCTAATCTAACTTACCTAACCCAGCCTATCCAACCTGACCTAATCTAAGATATTTAACCCAGCCTATCGCAACCTATCCTAACCTTACTTATTTAACCCAGCCTATCACAACCTAACCTAACCTATTTAACCCAGCCTATCACAACCTAACCTAACCTATTTAGCAGCCTATCACAACTTAATCTAACTTATTTAACCCAGCCTATCACAACCTAACCTATTTAACCCAGTCTATCACAACCTAACCTATTTAACCCAGCCTAACCTAACCTATTTAACCCGGCCTATCACAACCTAATCTAACCTATTTAACCCAACCTATCACAACCTAACCTATTTAACCCAACCTATCACAACCTAACCTAACTTATTCAACCCAGCCTATCACAACCTAACATCACCTATTTAACCTAGCCTATCACAACAAAACCCAACCTAACCTATTTAACCCAGCCTATCACAACAAAACCCAACCTAACCTAACCTATTTAACCCAGCCTATCACAACAAAATCCAACCTAACCTATTTAACCCAGCCTATCATAACCTAACCCAACCTATCACAACAAAACTCAACCTAACCTACCCTAACCCAGCCTTTCACAACAAAACCCAACTTAACCTAACTTAACCAGCCTATCACAACCAAACCTAAGCGAAAGTCCCTAAACCATCTAGCCCAGCCTATCATTACTGATATAAAACACAATCCCAACCATAAAATGTAAACCATCAAACCCAACTTGTTACTATGAAAGAAAAGTTATCCTAAACCTTCGTAACTTTACGTAATGATACGAAATGAAAAGCAGTCCCTTCAAAACCTAACTAACCTAATACGGATCCGTATGAGTAGCTTCCCAGCAAGATATACGGTGCTGTGCCTGTAGCCTCCTAGGTAGGAATACGGTTCCGTGCCCATATCCTGCCGTCGGAGACACGTCCCATGCCCATATCCTGCCGGTAGATACAGTTCCAAGCGCATACATTGCCGGCAGAGATACGGTCCCGTGCCCATACCCAGTAGTGTACCATACCCATATCCTGCCGGTAATGTACCATACCCATACCCTGCTGGTAGTGTACCATACCTATATCCTGCCGGTAATGTACCATTCCCATACCTTTGCCGGTAATGTACCATACCCATACCCTGCCGGTAATGTACCATTCCCATACCCTGCCGGTAATGTACCATACCCATACCCTGCCGGTAATGTACCATACCCATACCCTGCCGGTAATGTACCATACCCATACCCTGCCGGTAATGTACCATACCCATACCCTGCCGGTAATGTACCATACCCATACCCTGCCGGTAATGTACCATACCCATACCCTGCCGGTAATGTACCATACCCATACCCTGCCGGTAATGTACCATACCCATACCCTGCCGGTAATGTACCATACCCATACCCTGCCGGTAATGTACCATTCCCATACCCTGCCGGTAATGTACCATACCCATACCCTGCCGGTAATGTACCATACCCATACCCTGCCGGTAATGTACCATACCCATACCCTGCAGGTAATGTACCATACCCATACCCTGCCGGTAATGTACCATTCCCATACCCTGCCGGTAATGTACCATACCCATACCCTGCCGGTAATGTACCATTCCCATACCCTGCCGGTAATGTACCATACCCATACCCTGCCGGTAATGTACCATTCCCATACCCTGCCGGTAATGTACTATACCCATATCCTGAAATGTACTATACCCATAGGCTGAAAATCAACTTAGATGTGTTTAGGCTGAAAGTTAACTAGGATGTGTGTTACGCTGAAAGTTAAGTAGGAAGTGTGTTAGGCTGAAAGGTACCTAGGACGCTTGTTAAGCTGAAAGTTAATTGGGAAGTGTGTTAGGCTGAAAGTTAACTAGGAAGTCTGTTAGGCTGAAAGTTAACGTGGAAGAGTATTAGGCTGAAAGTTAACCAGTAAGTGTGTTAGGCTGAGAGTTAACTAGGAAGTGTGTTAGGCTGAAAGTTAACTAGGAAGTGTGTTAGGTTGAAAGTTAACTAGGAAGTGTGTTAGCTTGAAAGTTAACTAGGAAGTGTGTTAGGTTGAAAGTTAACTAGGAAGTGTTAGGCTGAAAGTTAACATGGAAGAGTGTTAGGCTGAAAGTTAACTAGGAAGTCCCTTAGGCTGAAACTTAACTACGAAGTGTGTGTTAGGCTGAAGGTTAACTTGGAAGAGTGTTAGGCTGAAAGTTAATTAGGAAGTGTGTTAGGTTGAAAGTCAACTAGGAAGTGAGTTAGGTTGAAAGTTAACTAGGAATGTTAGGCTGAAAGTTTATAAATAGGAAGTGTGTTAAGCTGAAAGTTAACTAGGAAGTGTGTTAAGCTGAAAGTAAATCAGGAAGTGTGTTAGGCTGCAATTTAACTAGGAAGTGTGTCAGGCTCAAAGTTGATTAGGAAGTGTGTTAGGCTGAAAGTTAACTAGGAAGTGTTTGGCTAAAAGTTAACTAGGAAGTGTGTTAGACTGAAAGTTGACTAGGAAGTGTGTTAGACTGAAAGTAAACCAGGAAGTGCGTTAGGCTGAAAGTTAACCACGAAGTGTGTTAGGCTGAAAGTTAATTAGGAAGTGTGTTAGGCTGAAAGTTAACTAGGAAGTGTGTTAGGTTGAAAGTTAACTAGGAAGTGTGTCAAGCTCAAAGTTAATTAGGAAGTGTGTTAGGCTGAAAGTTAACTAGTAAGTGTGTTAGGCTGAAATTTAACTAGGAAGTGTGTCAGGCTCAAAGTTAATTAGGAAGTGTGTTAGGCTGAAAGTTAACTAGGAAGTGTTTGGCTAAAAGTTAACCAGGAAGTGTGTTAGACTGAAAGTTGACTAGGAAGTGTGTTAGGCTGAAAGTAAACCAGGAAGTGTGTTAGGCTGAAAGTTAACCACAAAGTGTGTTAGGCTGAAAGTTAACTAGGAAGTGTGTTAGGCTGAAAGTTAACTAGGAAGTGTGTTAGGTTGAAAGTTAACTAGGAAGTGTGTTAGGTTGAAAGTTGACTAGGAAGTGTGTTAGGCTGAAAGTAAACCAGGAAGTGTTAGGCTGAAAGTTAACTAGGAAGTGTGTTAGGCTGAAAGTCAACTAAGAAGTGTGTTAAGCTGAAAGTTAACAAGAAAGTGTGTTAGGTTGAAAGTTAACTAGGAAGTGTGTTAAGCTGAAAGCTAACTAGGAAGTGTGTTAGGTTGAAAGTTAACTAGGAAGTGTGTTAAGCTGAAAGTTAACTAGGAAGTGTGTTAGGTTGAAAGTTAACTAGGAAGTGTGTTAAGCTGAAAATTAACTAGGAAGTGTGTTAGGTTGAAAGTTAACTAGGAAGTGTGTTAAGCTGAAAGTTAACTAGGAAGTGTGTTAGGTTGAAAGTTAACTAGGAAGTGTGTTAAGCTGAAAATTAACTAGGAAGTGTGTTAGGTTGAAAGTTAACTAGGAAGTGTGTTAAGCTGAAAATTAACTAGGAAGTGTGTTAGGTTGAAAGTCAACTAAGAAGTGTGTTAAGCTGAAAATTAACTAGGAAGTGTGTTAGGTTGAAAGTTAACTAGGAAGTGTGTTAAGCTGAAAGTTAACTAGGAAGTGTGTTAGGTTGAAAGTCAACTAAGAAGTGTGTTAAGCTGAAAATTAACTAGGAAGTGTGTTAGGTTGAAAGTTAACTAGGAAGTGTGTTAAGCTGAAAATTAACTAGGAAGTGTGTTAGGTTGAAAGTTAACTAGGAAGTGTGTTAAGCTGAAAGTTAACTAGAAAGTGTGTTAGGCTGAAAGTTAATTAGGAAGTGTGTTAGGTTGAAAGTCAACTAAGAAGTGTGTTAAGCTGAAAGTTAACTAGGAAGTGTGTTAGGTTGAAAGTTAACTAGGAAGTGTGTTAAGCTGAAAGTTAACTAGGAAGTGTGTTAGGTTGAAAGTTAACTAGGAAGTGTGTTAAGCTGAAAATTAACTAGGAAGTGTGTTAGGTTGAAAGTTAACTAGGAAGTGTGTTAGGCTGAAAGTCAACTAAGAAGTGTGTTAAGCTGAAAGTTAACTAGAAAGTGTGTTAGGTTGAAAGTTAACTAGGAAGTGTGTTAAGCTGAAAATTAACTAGGAAGTGTGTTAGGTTGAAAGTTAACTAGGAAGTGTGTTAAGCTGAAAGTTAACTAGGAAGTGTGTTAGGTTGAAACTTAACTAGGAAGTGTGTTAGGTTGAAAGTTAACAAGGAAGTGTGTTAAGCTGAAAATTAACTAGGAAGTGTGTTAGGTTGAAAGTTAACTAGGAAGTGTGTTAAGCTGAAAATTAACTAGGAAGTGTGTTAGGTTGAAAGTTAACTAGGAAGTGTGTTACGCTAAAATAGTTCAAGTTTGAGGTATCCTAGTTAAGGTGAAGACATACATACATAGTTAGGTTACCTTTATGATGTTTTCATGTGAACTACATTAATCTTAACTAACTAACCTAAGTTAACATGTCCAAACTCGGAGTTATAATCACTATGACAATTTATGTACAATATGTTGTAGTGCAAGATGATGTGAGCAATGTCAACATATGATATGTGTGTGGCAGGGAGTGGTTTCCTCTGCTATGTTAAGCCATTGTCTGTCTCTCTCTCTTCAAACAAATTGTTTGTTAATGTTCACTTAGTGTTGTTCTCAAAGTCGACAACTGTGTTCACACGCTTAGCCAATCATTGTTCCCTTCCTGTAGGGCATGTGCTATGTTATGTGCCCCCCTCCCGTACATTAAGATAACACAACCAGTAAACATGCTGGGCTATGTTTACCCCCTACATTAAGCTAACACTACCAGTTGTCACCTCAAGTCCTTGTGTTCGACCATGGCAAGTCAAACGTATATATAATCATGTGGTTTTTATTGCCAGCACAGAGTCTGTTGACACTGTGTACGTGGCGCCACGTACATTTGTGCTCACTCACTGTACTACGCAGTGGTATATATACACATGTTGTACGTCACACTGGTATATATACACATGTACGTCACACTGGTATATATACACCTGCTGTACGTCACACTGGTATATATATACACATGTAAGTCACACTGGTATATATATACACATGTCACACTGGTATATATACACACATTTATGTCACACTGGTATATATACACATCTACGTCACACTAGTATATATATACATGTCGTATGTCACACTGGTATATATATACACATGTATGTCACACTGGTGTATATTTTTTTTTTTCATACTATTCGCCATTTCCCGCGATAGCGAGGTAGCGTTAAGAACAGAGGACTGGGCCTTTGAGGGAATATCCTCACCTGGCCCCCTTCTCTGTTCCTTCTTTTGGAAAATTAAATAAAAAAAACGAGAGGGGAGGATTTCCAGTCCCCCGCTCCCTCCCCTTTTAGTCGCCTTCTACGACACGCAGGGAATACGTGGGAAGTATTCTTTCTCCCCTATCCCCAGGGATAACTGGTGTGTGTATATTTATTTATATATATATATATATATATATATATATATATATATATATATATATATATATATATATATATATATATATATATATCTTGACCTCCTGAGAGTTGGGGTGAGAGAGTATCATTAAATTTTAGGGAGAATAAAAAGATGTTCTGGAAGGAGGTAAATAAAGTGCGTAAGACAAGGGAGCAAATGGGAACTTCAGTGAAGGGCGCAAATGGGGAGGTGATAACAAGTAGTGGTGATGTGAGAAGGAGATGGAGTGAGTATTTTGAAGGTTTGTTGAATGTGTTTGATGATAGAGTGGCAGATATAGGGTGTTTTGGTCGAGGTGGTGTGCAAAGTGCGAGGGTTAGGGAAAATGATTTGGTAAACAGAGAAGAGGTAGTAAAAGCTTTGCGGAAGATGAAAGCCGGCAAGGCAGCAGGTGTGGATGGTATTGCAGTGGAATTTATTACAAAAGGGGGTGACTGTATTGTTGACTGGTTGGTAAGGTTATTTAATGTATGTATGACTCATGGTGAGGTGCCTGAGGATTGGCGGAATGCGTGCATAGTGCCATTGTACAAAGGCAAAGGGGATAAGAGTGAGTGCTCAAATTACAGAGGTATAAGTTTGTTGAGTATTCCTGGTAAATTATATGGGAGGGTATTGATTGAGAGGGTGAAGGCATGTACAGAGCATCAGATTGGGGAAGAGCAGTGTGGTTTCAGAAGTGGTAGAGGATGTGTGGATCAGGTGTTTGCTTTGAAGAATGTATGTGAGAAATACTTAGAAAAGCAAATGGATTTGTATGTAGCATTTATGGATCTGGAGAAGGCATATGATAGAGTTGATAGAGATGCTCTGTGGAAGGTATTAAGAATATATGGTGTGGGAGGCAAGTTGTTAGAAGCAGTGAAAAGTTTTTATCGAGGATGTAAGGCATGTGCACGTGTAGGAAGAGAGGAAAGTGATTGGTTCTCAGTGAATGTAGGTTTGCGGCAGGGGTGTGTGATGTCCCCATGGTTGTTTAATTTGTTTATGGATGGGGTTGTTAGGGAGGTGAATGCAAGAGTTTTGGAAAGAGGGGCAAGTATGAAGTCTGTTGTGGATGAGAGAGCTTGGGAAGTGAGTCAGTTGTTGTTCGCTGATGATACAGCGCTGTTGGCTGATTCATGTGAGAAACTGCAGAAGCTGGTGACTGAGTTTGGTAAAGTGTGTGAAAGAAGAAAGTTAAGAGTAAATGTGAATAAGAGCAAGGTTATTAGGTACAGTAGGGTTGAGGGTCAAGTCAATTGGGAGGTGAGTTTGAATGGAGAAAACTGGAGGAAGTAAAGTGTTTTAGATATCTGGGAGTGGATCTGGCAGCGGATGGAAACATGGAAGCGGAAGTGGATCATAGGGTGGGGGAGGGGGCGAAAATTCTGGGAGCCTTGAAGAATGTGTGGAAGTCGAGAACATTATCTCGGAAAGCAAAAATGGGTATGTTTGAAGGAATAGTGGTTCCAACAATGTTGTATGGTTGCGAGGCGTGGACTATGGATAGAGTTGTGCGCAGGAGGATGGATGTGCTGGAAATGAGATGTTTGAGGACAATGTGTGGTGTGAGGTGGTTTGATCGAGTAAGTAACGTAAGGGTAAGAGAGATGTGTGGAAATAAAAAGAGCGTGGTTGAGAGAGCAGAAGAGGGTGTTTTGAAATGGTTTGGTCACATGGAGAGAATGAGTGAGGAAAGATTGACCAAGAGGATATATGTGTCGGAGGTGGAGGGAACGAGGAGAAGAGGGAGACCAAATTGGAGGTGGAAAGATGGAGTGAAAAAGATTTTGTGTGATCGGGGCCTGAACATGCAGGAGGGTGAAAGGAGGGCAAGGAATAGAGTGAATTGGAGCGATGTGGTATACCGGGGTTGACGTGCTGTCAGTGGATTGAATCAAGGCATGTGAAGCGTCTGGGGTAAACCCTGGAAAGCTGTGTAGGTATGTATATTTGCGTGTGTGGACGTATGTATATGCATGTGTATGGGGGTGGGTTGGGCCATTTCTTTCGTCTGTTTCCTTGCGCTACCTCGCAAACGCGGGAGACAGCGACAAAGCAAAAAAAAAAAAAAAAAAAAAATATATATATATATATATATATATATATATATATATATATATATATATATATATATATATATATATATATATATATATATTTATTTATTTATTTATTTATTATACTTATATATATATATATATATATATATATATATATATATATATATATATATATATATATATATATATATATATATATACGCCTTCTGTATGTCACACTGGTATATATATACACCTGCTGTACGTCACACCGGTATATATACACCTGTGTACGTCACTATGGTATATATACACCTGTTGTATGTCACATCGGTATATACATACACCTGCTGTACGTCATACTGGTATATATACACCTGCTGTACGTCACACTGGTATATATACACCTGCTGTATGTCACACTGGTATATATACACCTACTGTACGTCACACTGGTATATATATACACCTGCTGTACGTCACACTGGTATATATACGCCTTCTGTACGTCACACTGGTATACATACACCTGCTGTACGTCACACTGGTATATATACACCAGCTGTACTTCATACTGGTACATTTACACCTGCTGTACGTCACACTGGTATATATACACCTACTGTACGCCACACCAGCATATATATACACCTGCTGTACGTCACACCAGTATATATATATACACAAGAACCTTGTGTCTGGCCTGGATGTTCTTTTCTCAAAGGGTAATTTAATCTGATGGCTAGATTCTCCCCCCCGTATGTGTGTGTGTGTGTGTATATATATATATAGGGGATAAAGAATACTTCCCACGTATTCCCTGCGTGTCATAGAAGGCGACTAAAAGGGAAGGGAGCGGGGGGCTGGAAATCCTCTCCTCTCGTTTTTTTTTTTTTTTTTTTTTTTTTTAATTTTCCAAAAGAAGGAACAGAGAAGGGGGCCAGGTGAGGATATTCCATCAAAGGCCCAGTCCTCTGTTCTTAACGCTACCTCGCTAATGCGGGAAATGGCGAATAGTTTAAAAGAAAAGAAGAATATATATATATATATATATATATATATATATATATATATATATATATATATATATATATATATATATAATTATTTTATACTTTGTCG
>NC_092268.1:10336987-10406987 GCF_036320965.1 Panulirus ornatus
GATTATGACACGAAAGTGCACTTGGGAACTAATCGTGTTTCATTTTCCCCGTGGACTCATAGGAATATATATATATATATATATATATATATATATATATATATATATATATATATATATATATATATATATATAAATTACAGAGGTATAAGTTTGTTGAGTATTCCTGGTAAATTATATGGGAGGGTATTGATTGAGAGGGTGAAGGCATGTACAGAGCATCAGATTGGGGAAGAGCAGTGTGGTTTCAGAAGTGGTAGAGGATGTGTGGATCAGGTGTTTGCTTTGAAGAATGTATGTGAGAAATACTTAGAAAAGCAAATGGATTTGTATGTAGCATTTATGGATCTGGAGAAGGCATATGATAGAGTTGATAGAGATGCTCTGTGGAAGGTATTAAGAATATATGGTGTGGGAGGCAAGTTGTTAGAAGCAGTGAAAAGTTTTTATCGAGGATGTAAGGCATGTGTACGTGTAGGAAGAGAGGAAAGTGATTGGTTCTCAGTGAATGTAGGTTTGCGGCAGGGGTGTGTGATGTCTCCATGGTTGTTTAATTTGTTTATGGATGGGGTTGTTAGGGAGGTAAATGCAAGAGTTTTGGAAAGAGGGGCAAGTATGAAGTCTGTTGGGGATGAGAGAGCTTGGGAAGTGAGTCAGTTGTTGTTCGCTGATGATACAGCGCTGGTGGCGGATTCATGTGAGAAACTGCAGAAGCTGGTGACGGAGTTTGGTAAAGTGTGTGGAAGAAGAAAGTTAAGAGTAAATGTGAATAAGAGCAAGGTTATTAGGTACAGTAGGGTTGAGGGTCAAGTCAATTGGGAGGTGAGTTTGAATGGAGAAAAACTGGAGGAAGTGAAGTGTTTTAGATATCTGGGAGTGGATCTGTCAGCGGATGGAACCATGGAAGCGGAAGTGGATCATAGGGTGGGGGAGGGGGCGAAAATTTTGGGAGCCTTGAAGAATGTGTGGAAGTCGAGAACATTATCCCGGAAAGCAAAAATGGGTATGTTTGAAGGAATAGTGGTTCCAACAATGTTGTATGGTTGCGAGGCGTGGGCTATGGATAGAGTTGTGCGCAGGAGGATGGATGTGCTGGAAATGAGATGTTTGAGGACAATGTGTGGTGTGAGGTGGTTTGATCGAGTAAGTAACGTAAGGGTAAGAGAGATGTGTGGAAATAAAAAGAGCGTGGTTGAGAGAGCAGAAGAGGGTGTTTTGAAATGGTTTGGGCACATGGAGAGAATGAGTGAGGAAAGATTGACCAAGAGGATATATGTGTCGGAGGTGGAGGGAACGAGGAGAAGAGGGAGACCAAATTGGAGGTGGAAAGATGGAGTGAAAAGGATTTTGTGTGATCGGGGCCTGAACATGCAGGAGGGTGAAAGGAGGGCAAGAAATAGAGTGAATTGGAGCGATGTGGTATACAGGGGTTGACGTGCTGTCAGTGGATTGAATCAAGGCATGTGAAGCGTCCGGGGTAAACCATGGAAAGCTGTGTAGGTATGTATATTTGCGTGTGTGGACGTGTGTATGTACATGTGTATGGGGGGGGGGGGGGGGGGGGTGGGGCCATTTCTTTCGTCTGTTTCCTTGCGCTACCTCGCAGACGCGGGAGACAGCGACAAGGTATAAAAAAAAAAAAAAAAAAAAAAAAAAAATATATATATATATATATATATATATATATATATATATATATATATATATATATATATTGTTTCTTTATATATATATATATATATATATATATATATATATATATATATATATATATATATATATATATATATATATAAATTGTTTCTTACATTTTTCATATGTATATATATGTATGTGTGCGTGTGTGTATATGTGCGTATGTATGTGTATGTGTGTGTATGTGTATATGTATATATATATATGTATATTACCCCTGGGGATAGGGGTGAAAGAATACTTCCCACGTATTCCTCGCGTGTCGTAGAAAGCGACTAGAGGGGACGGGAGCGGGGGGCCAGAAATCCTCCCCTCCTTGTATTAACTTTCTAAAATGGGAAACAGAAGAAGGAGTCACGCGGGGAGTGCTCATCCTCCTCGAAGGCTCAGAGTGGGGTGCCTAAATGTGTGTGGATGTAACCAAGATGTGAAAAAAGGAGAGATAGGTAGTATGTTTGAGGAAAGGAACCTGGATGTTTTGGCTCTGCGTAAAACGAAGCTCAAGGGTAAAGGGGAAGAGTGGTTTGGGAATGTCTGGGGAGTAAAGTCAGGGGTTAGTGAGAGGACAAGAGCAAGGGAAGGAGTAGCAATACTCCTGAAACAGGAGTTGTGGGAGTATGTGATAGAGTGTAAGAAAGTAAATTCTCGATTAATATGGGTAAAACTGAAAGTTGATGGAGAGAGGTGGGTGATTATTGGTGCATATGCACCTGGGCATGAGAAGAAAGATCATGAGAGGCAAGTGTTTTGGGAGCAGCTGAATGAGTGTGTTAGTGGTTTTGATGCACGAGACCGGGCTATAGTGATGGGTGATTTGAATGCAAAGGTGAGTAATGTGGCAGTTGAGGGAATAATTGGTATACATGGGGTGTTCAGTGTTGTAAATGGAAATGGTGAAGAGCTTGTAGATTTATGTGCTGAAAAAGGACTGATGATTGGGAATACCTGGTTTAAAAAGCGAGATATACATAAGTATACTTATGTAAGTAGGAGAGATGGCCAGAGAGCGTTATTGGATTACGTGTTAATTGACAGGCGTGCGAAAGAGAGACTTTTGGATGTTAATGTGCTGAGAGGTGCAACTGGAGGGATGTCTGATCATTATCTTGTGGAGGCTAAGGTGAAGATTTGTATGGGTTTTCAGAAAAGAAGAGTGAATGTTGGGGTGAAGAGGGTGGTGAGAGTGAGTGAGCTTGAGAAGGAGACCTGTGTGAGGAAGTACCAGGAGAGACTGAGTACAGAATGGAAAAAGGTGAGAACAATGGAAGTAAGGGGAGTGGGGGAGGAATGGGATGTATTTAGGGAATCAGTGATGGATTGCGCAAAAGATGCTTGTGGCATGAGAAGAGTGGGAGGTGGGTTGATTAGAAAGGGTAGTGAGTGGTGGGATGAAGAAGTAAGAGTATTAGTGAAAGAGAAGAGAGAGGCATTTGGACGATTTTTGCAGGGAAAAAATGCAATTGAGTGGGAGATGTATAAAAGAAAGAGACAGGAGGTCAAGAGAAAGGTGCAAGAGGTGAAAAAAAGGGCAAATGAGAGTTGGGGTGAGAGAGTATCATTAAATTTTAGGGAGAATAAAAAGATGTTCTGGAAGGAGGTAAATAAAGTGCGTAAGACAAGGGAGCAAATGGGAACTTCAGTGAAGGGCGCAAATGGGGAGGTGATAACAAGTAGTGGTGATGTGAGAAGGAGATGGAGTGAGTATTTTGAAGGTTTGTTGAATGTGTTTGATGATAGAGTGGCAGATATAGGGTGTTTTGGTCGAGGTGGTGTGCAAAGTGAGAGGGTTAGGGAAAATGATTTGGTAAACAGAGAAGAGGTAGTGAAAGCTTTGCGGAAGATGAAAGCCGGCAAGGCAGCAGGTTTGGATGGTATTGCAGTGGAATTTATTAAAAAAGGGGGTGACTGTATTGTTGACTGGTTGGTAAGGTTATTTAATGTATGTATGACTCATGGTGAGGTGCCTGAGGATTGGCGGAATGCGTGCATAGTGCCATTGTACAAAGGCAAAGGGGATAAGAGTGAGTGCTCAAATTACAGAGGTATAAGTTTGTTGAGTATTCCTGGTAAATTATATGGGAGGGTATTGATTGAGAGGGTGAAGGCATGTACAGAGCATCAGATTGGGGAAGAGCAGTGTGGTTTCAGAAGTGGTAGAGGATGTGTGGATCAGGTGTTTGCTTTGAAGAATGTATGTGAGAAATACTTAGAAAAGCAAATGGATTTGTATGTAGCATTTATGGATCTGGAGAAGGCATATGATAGAGTTGATAGAGATGCTCTGTGGAAGGTATTAAGAATATATGGTGTGGGAGGAAAGTTGTTAGAAGCAGTGAAAAGTTTTTATCGAGGATGTAAGGCATGTGTACGTGTAGGAAGAGAGGAAAGTGATTGGTTCTCAGTGAATGTAGGTTTGCGGCAGGGGTGTGTGATGTCTCCATGGTTGTTTAATTTGTTTATGGATGGGGTTGTTAGGGAGGTAAATGCAAGAGTTTTGGAAAGAGGGGCAAGTATGAAGTCTGTTGGGGATGAGAGAGCTTGGGAAGTGAGTCAGTTGTTGTTCGCTGATGATACAGCGCTGGTGGCTGATTCATGTGAGAAACTGCAGAAGATGGTGACTGAGTTTGGTAAAGTGTGTGAAAGAAGAAAGTTAAGAGTAAATGTGAATAAGAGCAAGGTTATTAGGTACAGTAGGGTTGAGGGTCAAGTCAATTGGGAGGTGAGTTTGAATGGAGAAAAACTGGAGGAAGTGAAGTGTTTTAGATATCTGGGAGTAGATCTGGCAGCGGATGGAACCATGGAAGCGGAAGTGGATCATAGGGTGGGGGAGGGGGCGAAAATTCTGGGGGCCTTGAAGAATGTGTGGAAGTCGAGAACATTATCTCGGAAAGCAAAAATGGGTATGTTTGAAGGAATAGTGGTTCCAACAATGTTGTATGGTTGCGAGGCGTGGGCTATGGATAGAGTTGTGCGCAGGAGGATGGATGTGCTGGAAATGAGATGTTTGAGGACAATGTGTGGTGTGAGGTGGTTTGATCGAGTGAGTAACGTAAGGGTGAGAGAGATGTGTGGAAATAAAAAGAGCGTGGCTGAGAGAGCAGAAGAGGGTGTTTTGAAGTGGTTTGGGCACATGGAGAGGATGAGTGAGGAAAGATTGACCAAGAGGATATATGTGTCGGAGGTGGAGGGAACAAGGAGAAGAGGGAGACCAAATTGGAGGTGGAAAGATGGAGTGAAAAAGATTTTGTGTGATCGGGGCCTGAACATGCAGGAGGGTGAAAGGAGGGCAAGGAATAGAGTGAATTGGAGCGAGGTGGTATACCGGGGTTGACGTGCTGTCAGTGGATTGAATCAAGGCATGTGAAGCGTCTGGGGTAAGCCATGGAAAGCTGTGTAGGTATGTATATTTGCGTGTGTGGACGTATGTATATACATGTGTATGGGGGGGGGGGGTTGGGCCATTTCTTTCGTCTGTTTCCTTGCGCTACCTCGCAAACGCGGGAGACAGCGACAAAGTATAATAAAAAAAAAAAAAAAAAAAAATATATATATATATATATATATATATATATATATATATATATATATATATATATATTTCATTTTGCTTTGTCGCTGTCTCCCGCGTTTGCGAGGTAGCAAAGGAAACAGACGAAAGAAATGGCCCAACCCACCCCCATACACATGTATATACATACACGTCCACACACGCAAATATACATACCTATACATCTCAATGTACACATATATATACACACACAGACACATACATATATACCCATGCAAAAAATTCACACTGTCTGCCCCCATTCACTCCCATCGCCACCTCGCCACACATGGAATACCATCCCCCTCCTCCCTCATGTGTGCGAGGTAGCGCTAGGGAAAGACAACAAAGGCCCCATTCGTTCACACTCAGTCTCTAGCTGTCATGCAATAATTCCCGAAACCATAGCTCCCTTTCCACATCCAGGCCCCACACAACTTTCCATGGTTTACCTCAGACGCTTCACATGCCCTGATTCAATCCACTGACAGCACGTCAACCCCGGTATACCACATCGATCCAATTCACTCTATTCCTTGCCCGCCTTTCACCCACCTGCATGTTCAGGCCTCGATCACTCAAAATCTTTTTCACTTCATCCCTCCACCTCTAATTTGGTCTCGCACTTCTCCTCGTTCCCTCCACCTCCGACACATATATCCTCTTGGTCAATCTTTCCTCACTCATTCTCTCCATGTGACCAAACCATTTCAAAACACCCTCTTCTGCTCTCTCAACCACGCTCTTTTTATTTCCACACATCTCTCTTACCCTTACATTACTTACTCGATCAAATGTGGAAAGGGAGCTGTGGTTTCGGGCATTATTGCATGACAGCTAGACACTGAGTGTGAACGAATGGGGCCTTTGTTGTCTTTTCCTAGCGCTACCTTGCTCACATGAGAGGGGAGGGGGGTTGTTATTCCATGTGTGGCGAGGTGGCGATGGGAATGAATAAAGGCAGACAGTGTGAATTACTTACTCGATCAAACCACCTCACACCACATATTGTCCTCAAACATCTCATTTCCAGCACATCCACCCTCCTCCGCACAACTCTATCCATAGCCCACGCCTCGCAACCATACAACATTGTTGGAACCACTATTCCTTCAAACATACCTCTTTTTGCTTTCAGAGATAATGTTCTCGACTTCCACACATTCTTCAAGGCTCCCAGGATTTTCGTCCCCTCCCCCACCCTATGATTCACTTCCGCTTCCATGGTTCCATCCGCTGCCAGATCCACTCCCAGATATCTAAAACACTTTACTTCCTCCAGTTTTTCTCCATTCAAACTTACCTCCCAATTGACTTGACCCTCAACCCTACTGTACCTAATAACCTTGCTCTTATTCACATTTACTCTTAACTTTCTTCTTTCACACGCTTTACCAAACTCAGTCACCAGCTTCTGCAGTTTCTCACATGAATCAGCCACCAGCGCTGTATCATCAGCGAACAACAACTGACTCACTTCCCAAGCTCTCTCATCCACAACAGACTTCATACTTGCCCCTCTTTCCAAAACTCTTCCATTCACCTACCTAACAACCCCATCCATAAACAAATTAAACAACCATGGAGACATCACACACCCCTGCCGCAAACCTACATTCACTGAGAACCAATCACTTTCCTCTCTTCCTACACGTACACATGCCTTACATCCTCGATAAAAACTTTTCACTGCTTCTAACAACTTTCCTCCCACACCATATATTCTTAATACCTTCCACAGAGCATCTCTATCAACTCTATCATATGCCTTCTCCAGATCCATAAATGCTAAATACAAATCCATTTGCTTTTCTAAGTATTTCTCACATACATTCTTCAAAGCAAACACCTGATCCACACATCCTCTACCACTTCTGAAACCACACTGCTCTTCCCCAATCTGATGCTCTGTACATGCCTTCACACTCTCAATCAATACCCTCCCATATAATTTACCAGGAATACTCAACAAACTTATACCTCTGTAATTTGAGCACTCACTCTTATCCCCTTTGCCTTTGTACAATGGCACTATGCAAGCATTCCGCCAATATATATATATATATATATATATATATATATATATATATATATATATATATATATATATATATATATATATTATCCCTGGGGATAGGGGAGAAAGAATACTTCCCACGTATTCCCTGCGTGTCGTAGAAGGCGACTAAAAGGGGAGGGAGCGGGGGGCTGGAAATCCTCCCCTCTTTTGATTATTTTTTTTTAATTTTCCAAAAGAAGGAACAGAGAAGGGAGCCAGGTGATGATATTCCCTCAGAGGCCCAGTCCTCTGTTCTTAACGCTACCTTGCTGATGCGGGAAATGGCGAATAGTTTGAAAAAAAAAAAAAAAAAAAAAAATATATATATATATATATATATATATATATATATATATATATATATATATATATATATATATATATTCGAGTACATGGTATTTGAATAGTTATTTCCTACTAGGGGCCATCATAGCATAGCGGTAGCGCTCCTGCCTGTTGCACAGGGGTCCCGGGTTCGATCCTGGCTGTTGGAGGTTTGTATGGTCTTTGAAGGTGAGCGTTCATATGCACTTCGTGTGTGTGTGTGTGTGTGTATATATATATATATATATATATATATATATATATATATACCTACTGTAGGCCACACCTTTATAAATACCCTACTGTGTCACACACCGGCATATCTACACCTGTTGTGCGTCACACACCGGCATATCTACACCTGTTGTACGTCACACACCGGTATATATACACCTGTTGTACGTCACACACTGGTATATATATACACCTTTTGTATGTCACACCAATGTATAAACACCTGTAGTACGCCATACTAGTATATATAGACACACCTGCTGTACGTCACACCAGTATGTATACGCCTGCTGTGCGTCATACCAGTATATATACAGCTTTTGTACGCAATACTAGTATATATAGACACACCTGCTGTACGTCACACCAGTATGTATACACCTGCTGTGCGTCATACCAGTATATATACAGCTTTTGTACGCAATACTAGTATATATAGACACACCTGCTGTACGTCACACCAGTATGTATACACCTGCTGTGCGTCACACTAGTATATATACGGCTGTTGCACGCCATACTAGTATATATATATATATATATATATACACCTGCTGTAGGTCACACCCGTATATATACACCTGCTGTACGTCACACCAGTATATATTTACACATGCTGTACGTCACTCTGGTATATATACGCCATACAGGTAGATGTACACCTAGAAAGTGTTGTGTTCCTCTACTATTCACTAACCTTGTGTTTGTGTTCCCCTACTGTACACTAAGCCAGTGTTTGTGTTTCCCTACTGTACACTAAGCCAGTGTTCGTGTTCCCCTACTGTACACTAAGCCAGTGTTTGTGTTCCCCTACTGTACACTAAGACAGTGTTCGTGTTCCCCTACTGTACACTAAGACAGTGTTCGTGTTCCCCTACTGTACACTAAGACAGTGTTCGTGTTCCCCTACTGTACACTAAGCCAGTGTTCGTGTTCCCCTACTGTACACTAAGCCAGTGTTCGTGTTCCCCTACTGTACACTAAGACAGTGTTCGTGTTCCCCTACTGTACACTAAGACAGTGTTCGTGTTCCCTACTGTACACTGACAGTGTTCGTGTTCCCCTACTGTACACTAAGCCAGTGTTTGTGTTCCCCTACTGTACACTAAGCCAGTGTTCGTGTTCCCCTACTGTACACTAAGCCAGTGTTTGTGTTCCCATACTGTACAGTAAGTGTACGTGTTCTCCTACTGTACACTAAGACAGTGTTTGTGTTCCCCTACTGTACACTAAGCCAGTGTTTGTGTTCCCCTACTGGACACTAAGCCAGTGTTCGTGTTCCCCTACTGTACACTAAGCCAGTGTTCGTGTTCCCCTACTGTACACTAAGTGTATGTGTTCCCCTACTGTACACTAAGCCAGTGTTCGTGTTCCCCTACTGTACACTAAGCCAGTGTTCGTGTTCCCCTTCTGTACAGTAAGTGTACGTGTTCTCCTACTGTACGCTAAGCAGTGTTTGTGTTCCCCTACTGTACACTAAGCCAGTGTTCGTGTTCCCCTTCTGTACAGTAAGTGTACGTGTTCTACTGTACGCTAAGCAGTGTTTGTGTTCCCCTACTGTACACTAAGCCAGTGTTCGTGTTCCCCTACTGTACACTAAGCCAGTGTTCGTGTTCCCCTACTGTACACTAAGCCAGTGTTCGTGTTCCCCTACTGTACACTAAGTGTATGTGTTCCCCTACTGTACGCTAAGCAGTGTTCGTGTTCCCCTACTGTACACTAAGCCAGTGTCGTGTTCCCTACTGTACACTAAGCAGTGTTCGTGTTCCCCTACTGTACACTAAGTGTATGTGTTCCCCTACTGTACACTAAGCCAGTGTTCGTGTTCCCCTACTGTACACTAAGCCAGTGTATGTGTTCCCCTACTGTACACTAAGTGTATGTGTTCCCCTACTGTACACTAAGCCAGTGTTCGTGTTCCCCTACTGTACACTAAGTGTATGTGTTCCCCTACTGTACACTAAGCCAGTGTATGTGTTCCCCTACTGTACACTAAGCCAGTGTTCGTGTTCCCCTACTGTACACTAAGCCAGTGTTTGTGTTCCCCTACTGTACACTAAGCCAGTGTTCGTGTTCCCCTACTGTACACTAAGTGTATGTGTTCCCCTACTGTACACTAAGCCAGTGTTTGTGTTCCCCTACTGTACACTAAGCAAGTGTATGTGTTCCCCTACTGTACATTAAGCCAGTGTTTGTGTTCCCCTACTGTACACTAAGCCAGTGGTTGTGTTCCCCTACTGTACACTAAGCCAGTGTATGTGTTCCCCTACTGTACATTAAGCCAGTGTTTGTGTTCCCCTACTGCACACTAAGTGTATGTGTTCCCCTACTGTACATTAAGCCAGTGTTTGTGTTCCCCTACTGTACACTAAGCCAGTGGTTGTGTTCCCCTACTGTACACTAAGCCAGTGTTCGTGTTCCCCTACTGTACACTAAGCCAGTGGTTGTGTTCCCCTACTGTACACTAAGCCAGTGTTCGTGTTCCCCTACTGCACACTAAGTGTATGTGTTCCCCTACTGTACATTAACCAGTGTATGTGTTCCCCTACTGTACATTAAGCCAGTGTTCGTGTTCCCCTACTGTACACTAAGCCAGTGTTCGTGTTCCCCTACTGTACACTAAGTGTATGTGTTCCCCTACTGTACATTAAGCCAGTGTATGTGTTCCCCTACTGTACATTAAGCCAGTGTTCGTGTTCCCCTACTGTACACTAAGCCAGTGGTTGTGTTCCCCTACTGTACACTAAGCCAGTGGTTGTGTTCCCCTACTGTACACTAAGCCAGTGTACATCATCGGCAGGGGACGTCCAGCCAGTGTTTACCTAATGAGGCCACTGGAATGCAGTGTTGCCACTATTCATAAGATGCGCGGGACTTTCCAACAAGAGTGTCAGAAGGGTAAGGCGACAGCGTCACTTCCTCCAAAATTCGTAAATACTTGCCCCCCCCCCCCCCCCCACACACACACATTTCATAAGCTCTCTATATTACAATTAAGACTCGGCCTTGATGTGTCCCTGCAGGAACATTCAATGTAAAAAAAAAAAAAGTGAAAGACGTTATGATATGGCAACATGTTAAGATCACAACACAACTGTGTATACACAGAGGATGACATGTTATGATACATGTATGTCATAACACATGTATAACATGTCATAATACATGTATAACGTTATAATGCATGTATAACATGTTATAATACATGTGTAACATGTTATAATAATACATGTATAACATGTTATAATGCATATATAACATGTTATAATACATGCATGTTATAATACACGCCTGAAGTCAACAATACAGGAGAACCAATAATATACCTCACTACACCCACCACTACAATGTCCAATGCATTTTTGTAAGTAAGGAATGATTTACTACAAAGTCTGGTAATATCCTTGTTGGATAAGATTATAATATTTGGATATTAACCTACGACTGTCTTAGTCCAGTGTGAACCTAACTATGTCCTCCTGTGGACCTACGAAATCACTAGTGTTTCTACAATTATCAGAATACCCGTACTACATCTACTCTCAAGAGCTGAGTATACCTTCATATATCTCTGGGGATAAGTATATCCAATTATACGAACGGTTAATATACCCTAAAACGCCTCTGGAGCAAAGTATACCTCCATACATGACTGGAACAACACCATATGTCAACAACTGCGTGTATAACATCACTCAAGTAAGTATACAGTTAATACATCACGAGCTGAGTATATCCCGTAATACATCACTCAAGTTAAGTATACAGTTAATACATCACGAGCTGAGTATATCCCGTAATACATCACTCAAGTTAAGTATACAGTTAATACATCACGAGCTGAGTATATCCCGTAATACATCACTCAAGTTAAGTATACAGTTAATGCATCACGAGCTGAGTATATCCCGTAATACATCACTCAAGTTAAGTATACAGTTAATGCATCACGAGCTGAGTATATCCCGTAATACATCACTCAAGTTAAGTATACAGTTAATACATCACGAGCTGAGTATATCCCGTAATACATCACTCAAGTTAAGTATACAGTTAATGCATCACGAGCTGAGTATATCCCGTAATACATCTCTGACGTTAAGTATACAGTTGATACATCACGAGCTGAGTATATCCCGTAATACATCACTCAAGTTAAGTATACAGTTAATACATCACGAGCTGAGTATATCCCGTAATACATCACTCAAGTTAAGTATACAGTTAATGCATCACGAGCTGAGTATATCCCGTAATACATCTCTGACGTTAAGTATACAGTTGATACATCACGAGCTGAGTATATCCCGTAATACATCACTCAAGTTAAGTATACAGTTAATACATCACGAGCTGAGTATATCCCGTAATACATCTCTGACGTTAAGTATACAGTTGATACATCACGAGCTGAGTATATCCCGTAATACATCACTCAAGTTAAGTATACAGTTAATGCATCACGAGCTGAGTATATCCCGTAATACATCTCTGACGTTAAGTATACAGTTGATACATCACGAGCTGAGTATATCCCGTAATACATCACTCAAGTTAAGTATGCAGTTAATACATCACGAGCTGAGTATATCCCGTAATACATCTCTGACGTTAAGTATACAGTTGATACATCACGAGCTGAGTATATCCCGTAATACATCACTCAAGTATACAGTTAATACATCACGAGCTGAGTATATCCCGTAATACATCTCTGACGTTAAGTATACAGTTGATACATCACGAGCTGAGTATATCCCGTAATACATCACTCAAGTTAAGTATACAGTTAATACATCACGAGCTGAGTATATCCCGTAATACATCTCTGACGTTAAGTATACAGTTGATACATCACGAGCTGAGTATATCCCGTAATACATCACTGGTTAAGTATACAGTTAATACATCACGAGCTGAGTATATCCCGTAATACATCTCTTAAGTTCATACATCACGAGCTGAGTATATCCCGTAATACATCACTGGTTAAGTATACAGTTAATACATCACGAGCTGAGTATATCCCGTAATACATCACTGAAGTTAAGTATACAATTAATACATCACGAACTGAGTATATCCCGTAATACATCGCTGAAGTTAAGTATACAGTTAATACATCACGAGCTGAGTATATCCCGTAATACATCGCTGAAGTTAAGTATACAGTTAATACATCACGAACTGAGTATATCCCGTAATACATCGCTGAAGTTAAGTATACAGTTAATACATCACGAGCTGAGTATATCCCGTAATACATCACTCAAGTTAAGTATACAGTTAATACATCACGAGCTGAGTATATCCCGTAATACATCTCTGACGTTAAGTATACAGTTGATACATCACGAGCTGAGTATATCCCGTAATACATCACTCAAGTTAAGTATACAGTTAATACATCACGAGCTGAGTATATCCCGTAATACATCTCTGACGTTAAGTATACAGTTGATACATCACGAGCTGAGTATATCCCGTAATACATCTCTTAAGTTCATACATCACGAGCTGATTATATCCCGTAATACATCACTGGTTAAGTATACAGTTAATACATCACGAGCTGAGTATATCCCGTAATACATCACTGGTTAAGTATACAGTTAATACATCACGAGCTGAGTATATCCCGTAATACATCACTGAAGTTAAGTATACAATTAATACATCACGAACTGAGTATATCCCGTAATACATCGCTGAAGTTAAGTATACAGTTAATACATCACGAGCTGAGTATATCCCGTAATACATCGCTGAAGTTAAGTATACAGTTAATACATCACGAACTGAGTATATCCCGTAATACATCGCTGAAGTTAAGTATACAGTTAATACATCACGAGCTGAGTATATCCCGTAATACATCGCTGAAGTTAAGTATACAGTTAATACATCACGAACTGAGTATATCCCGTAATACATCTCTAAGTTAATACATCACGAGCTGAGTATATCCCGTAATACATCACTGAAGTTCAGTATACAGTTAATACATCACGAGCTGAGTATATCCCGTAATACATCACTCAAGTTAAGTATACAGTTAATACATCACGAGCTGAGTATATCCCGTAATACATCGCTGAAGTTAAGTATACAGTTAATACATCACGAGCTGAGTATATCCCGTAATATATCACTGAAGTTAAGTATACAGTTAATTCATTACGAGCTGAGTATATCCCGTAATACATCACTCAAGTTAAGTATACAGTTAATACATCACGAGCTGAGTATATCCCGTAATACATCACTGAAGTTAAGTATACAGTTAATACATCACGAACTGAGTATATCCCGTAATACATCTCTAAGTTAATACATCACGAGCTGAGTATATCCCGTAATACATCACTGAAGTTAAGTATACAGTTAATACATCACGAGCTGAGTATATCCCGTAATACATCGCTGAAGTTAAGTATACAGTTAATATATCACGAGATGAGTATATCCCGTAATATATCACTGAAGTTAAGTATACTGTTAATACATCACGAGCTGAGTATATCCCGTAATACATCGCTGAAGTTAAGTATACAGTTAATACATCACGAGCTGAGTATATCCCGTAATACATCGCTGAAGTTAAGTATACAGTTAATACATCACGAACTGAGTATATCCCGTAATACATCGCTGAAGTTAAGTATACAGTTAATACATCACGAGCTGAGTATATCCCGTAATACATCGCTGAAGTTAAGTATACAGTTAATACATCACGAACTGAGTATATCCCGTAATACATCGCTGAAGTTAAGTATACAGTTAATACATCACGAGCTGAGTATATCCCGTAATACATCTCGGACGTTAAGTATACAGTTAATACATTACGAGCTGAGTACATGACGTAATACATCTCTGGAGCTATAAGTAAGCCCTACATTTCGAGCTGTAAGTGTAAGTATATATCTCTGTATTGTTAAGTATAATCGCTCACAGAATGTCAGCTGGATTCTCACAAGTCAAGTGGTCGTGTTGACATAAAGCCTAGAATCACGTGTTGACATAAACCCTAGAATCACGTGTTGACATAAAGCCTAGAATCACGTGTTGACATAAAGCCTAGAATCACGTCTTGACATAGAGCCTAGAATAAAGTGTTGACATACAGCCTAGAATCACGTGTTGACATGAAGCCTGAATCATGTGTTGACATAGCGCCTAGAATCACGTGTTGACAGAACCTAGAATCACGTGTAGACAGTCTAAGATCATGTGTTGACATAGAGCCTAGAATCAATTGTTGACATAGAGCCTAGAATCACGTGTTGACATAGAGCCTAGAATCACGTGTTGACATAGAGCCTAGTATAAAGTGTTGACATACAGCCTAGAATCACGTGTTGACATAAGAGCCTAGAATCGTGTTGACGTAGAGCCCAGAATCACGTGTTTACATAGAGCCTAGAATCGCGTGTTGACACAGAGCTTAGAATCACTTGTTGACATAGAGCCTAGAATCACGTGTTGACATAGAGCCTAATCTCATATTTTGACAGCCAAGAATCACGTGCTGATATAAAGAAAGCCAAGTTTCACGTGTTGACATAAAGCCTAGAATCACTTGTTGAGAAAGCTTAGAATCACGTGTTGACAAGAAAATCCTACAATCACATGTTGACAAAGACTAGAATCATGTGTTGACATAAAGCCTAGAATCACGTGTTAACATAAAGAAAACCTAGAAACGTGATGACATAAACCCTAGAATCACGTGTTAACATAAAGCCTAGAATCATGTGTTGACATAAAGCCTAGAATCACGTATTAACATAAAGAAAACAGTAGAAACGTGATGACATAAACCGTAAAATCACGTGTTGATAAAAACCTAGAATCACGTGTTGATAAAAACCTAGAATCACAAGTTGACAAAAAAAACCTAGAATCACATGCTGACCAAGAAAACCTAGAATCACGTGCTGACCAAGAAAACCTAGAATCACGTGTTGAAAAAACCTAGAATCACGAGTTGACAAAAAACCTAGAATCACGAGTTGACAAAAACCTGGAATCATGTGTTGATAAAAACCTAGAATCACGAGTTGACAAAGAAAACCTAGAATCACGTGTTGATAACAACCTAGAATCACGAGTTGACAAAGAAAACCTAGAATCCCGTGCTGACCAAGAAAACCTAGAAACACGCGTTGATAAAAACCTAGAATCACCAGTTGACAAAGAAAACCTAGAATCACGAGTTGACAAAGAAAACATATAATCACGTGTTGACAAAGAAAACCTAGAATCACGTGTTGATAAAAAAAACTAGAATCACCAGTTGACAAAGAAAACCTAGAATCACCAGTTGACAAAGAAAACCTAGAATCACCAGTTGACGAAGAAAACCTAGAATCACGAGTTGACAAAGAAAACCTAGACTCACATGTTGACAAAACCTAGAATCACGTGTTGACAAAGAAAACCTAGAATCACCAGTTGACAAAGAAAACCTAGAATCACCAGTTGACAAAGAAAACCTAGAATCACCAGTTGACAAAGAAAACCTAGAATCACCAGTTGACGAAGAAAACCTAGAATCACGAGTTGACAAAGAAAACCTAGACTCACATGTTGACAAAACCTAGAATCACGTGTTGACAAAGAAAACCTAGAATCAAGAGTTGACAAAGAAAACCTAGAAAACCTAGAATCACGTGTTGAAAAAGAAAGCCTAGAATCACGAGTTGACAAAGAAAACCTAGAGTCACATGTTGACATACAAGCCTAGAATCACGAGTTGACAGAAAACCTAGAATCACGAGTTGACAAAACCTAGAATCACCTGTTGACAAAACCTAGAATCACCTGTTGACATACAGCCTAGAATCTCGTGTTGACATAAAAGAAATCCTAGAATCACGTGTTGACATGAAGCTTACAATCATGTGTTGACATAAAGCCTAGAATCACGTGTTGACATAAAAGAAAACCTAGAATCACGCGTTGATATAAAACCTAGAATCACGTGTTAACATAAAAGAAAACCTAGAATCACGCGTTGATATAAAGCCTAGAATCACGTGTTGACATAAAACCTAGAATCACGTGTTGACATAAAAG
Source organism: Panulirus ornatus (assembly GCF_036320965.1). NCBI lineage: Eukaryota > Metazoa > Arthropoda > Malacostraca > Decapoda > Palinuridae > Panulirus > Panulirus ornatus. Next base: position 10,353,931 of record NC_092268.1, read on the forward strand.
AAAACCTAGAATCACGCGTTGATATAAAGCCTAGAATCACGTGTTGACATAAAACCTAGAATCACGTGTTGACATAAAAGAAAACCTAGAATCACGCGTTGATATAAAGCCTAGAATCGTGTGTTGACATAAAACCTAGAATCACGTGTTGACATAAAAGAAAACCTAGAATCACGCGTTGATATAAAGCCTAGAATCACGTGTTGACATAAAACCTAGAATCACGTGTTGACATAAAAGAAAACCTAGAATCACGCGTTGATATAAAGCCTAGAATCGTGTGTTGACAAAACCTAGAATCACGTGTTGACATAAAAGAAAACCTAGAATCATGCGTTGATATAAAGCCTAGAATCACGTGTTGACATAAAAGAAAACCTAGAATCACGCGTTGATATAAAGCCTAGAATCGTGTGTTGACAAAACCTAGAATCACGTGTTGACATAAAAGAAAACCTAGAATCATGCGTTGATATAAAGCCTAGAATCACGTGTTGACATAAAAGAAAACCTAGAATCACGCGTTGATATAAAGCCAAGCATCATGTGTTGACATAAAAAAATCCTAGAATCACGTGTTGACATAAAGCCTAGAATCATGTGTTAACATAAAAGAAAACCTAGAATCACGCGTTGATATAAAGCCTAGAATCGTGTGTTGACATAAAACCTAAAATCACATGTTGACATAAAGAAACCCTAATAGCCACATAACCTTATTACATGTGTGGCAGAAACAAACAACATGTGTGGCAGAGACAAACAAATCTTGGGGGAAATATATCAGGGTAAACAACTTAACAAATGTTTGCACCCTGGGTGGTGTTTTAATGGGACATTCGATGTTTCATATATTCATTATAACAACGAGCTATTCATGTGATCACAACGCTGTGAGTGAAGTAAAACCACATCCGGGGTTGAAAGCTAACGAGTATGAGGGATTATGTGATGAAGGCGTCTGAACTCATCATACTGTGCTATGCTACAGCCTCCATTAGGTGGATCATAGCTTACTGCTATGCTGCAACCTCCATTAGGTGGATCATAGCTTACTGCTATGCTACAACCTCCATTAGGTGGATCATAGCTTACTGCTATGCTGCAACCTCCACTAGGTGGATCATAGCTTACTGCTATGCTACAACCTCCATTAGGTGGATCATAGCTTACTGCTATGCTACAGCCTCCATTAGGTGGATCATAGCTTACTGCTATGCTGCAACCTCCATTAGGTGGATCATAGCTTACTGCTATGCTGCAATCTCCATTAGGTGGATCATAGCTTACTGCTATGCTACAACCTCCATTAGGTGGATCATAGCTTACTGCTATGCTACAACCTCCATTAGGTGGATCATAGCTTACTGCTATGGTACAACCTCCATTAGATGGATCATAGCTTACTGCCATGCTACAACCTCCATTAGGTGGATCATAGCTTACTGCTATGCTACAACCTTCATTAGGTGGATCATAGCTTACTGCTATGCTACAACCTCCATTAGGTGGATCATAGCTTACTGCTATGCTACAACCTCCATTAGGTGGATCATAGCTTACTGCTATGCTGCAACCTCCATTAGGTGGATCATAGCTTACTGCTATGCTGCAACCTCCATTAGGTGGATCATAGCTTACTGCTATGCTGCAACCTCCATTAGGTGGATCATAGCTTACTGCTATGCTGCAACCTCCATTAGGTGGATCATAGCTTAGTACATACGTTACACATAACTATGATATGTAACTATTTGTTTACGTGTCTCTAGCTCACGTTAGCAAGTGTTCATCTATAGTAGCTACCTGTACGTACACCTGTGTTGATTACATGTCTCTACCACACGTTAGCAAGTGTTCATTTATAGTAGCTACCTGTACGTACACCTGTGTTGATTACATGTCTCTACCTCACGTTAGCAAGTGTTCATCTATAGTAGCTACCTGTACGTACACCTGTGTTGATTACATGTCTCTACCACACGTTAGCAAGTGTTCATTTATAGTAGCTACCTGTACGTACACCTGTGTTGATTACATGTCTCTACCTCACGTTAGCAAGTGTTCATTTATAGTAGCTACCTGTACGTACACCTGTGTTGATTACATGTCTTTACCTCACGTTAGCAAGTGTTCATTTATAGTAGCTACCTGTACGTACACCTGTGTTGATTACATGTCTCTACCTCACGTTAGCAAGTGTTCATTTATAGTAGCTACCTGTACGTACACCTGTGTTGATTACATGTCTCTACCACACGTTAGCAAGTGTTCATCTATAGTAGCTACCTGTACGTACACCTGTGTTGATTCCGAGACAGCAGGTCCTCATTAACGCTATATATATATATATATATATATATATATATATATATATATATATATATATATATATATATATATATATATATATATATTCGTCTGTTTCCTTGCGCTACCTCGCAAACGCGGGAGACAGCGACAAAGTATAATAAAATAAATAATATATATATATATATATATATATATATATATATATATATATCTTTCTTTTTTCTTTCATACTATTCGCCATTTCCCGCATTAGCGAGGTAGCGTTAAGAACAGAGGACTGGGCCTTTTAGGGAATATCCTCACCAGGCCCCCTTCTCTGTTCCTTCTTTTGGAAAATAAAAAAGAAAAAAAAATTGAGAGGGGAGGATTTCCAGCCCCCCGCTCCCTTCCCTTTTAGTCGCCTTCTACGACACGCAGGGAATACGTGGGAAGTATTCTTTCTCCCCTATCCCCAGGGATAATATATATATATATATATATATATATACCCTACCCTGATCAAGGTATTCATTTTTCATCGACCCACCCTCAGCTGGGTCGACTGTTGACCGACAGCCGCAACCAGAGGATTCGAACCAGTGCGGCCCGTAACGGAACACCAGCCCACCACCACCACCTAGGTCCTGCGCGCGCAGTACCTTCATATAGACAATGTACGTCTACGATAACTCTACCTTCATTACCCTAACTTAAAGATCAATTATCCGCCATATCTATCAGTACACTCATCCAAACTTGAGTGTTACTAACAGTACTCTATAGCAAGGTTCTCGTATTACTAGTACTCTAGAGCAAGGTTCTCGTATTACTAGTACTCTAGAGCAAGGTTCTCGTATTACTAGTACTCTAGGGCAAGGTTCTCGTATTACTAGTACTCTATAGCAAGGTTCTCGTATTACTAGTACTCTAGGGCAAGGTTCTCGTATTACTAGTACTCTAGAGCAAGGTTCTCGTATTACTAGTACTCTAAGGCAAGGTTCTCGTATTACTAGTACTCTAGGCCAAAGTTCTCGTATTACTAGTACTCTAGGCCAAAGTTCTCGTATTACTAGTACTCTAGGGCAAGGTTCTCGCATTACTAATACTCTAGGGCAAGGTTCTCGTATTACTAGTACTCTAGGGCAAGGTTCTCGTATTACTAGTACTCTAGGGGCAAGGTTCTCGTATTACTAGTACTCTGGGCCAAATTTCTCGTATTACTAGTAATCTAGGGCAAAGTTCTCGTATTACTAGTACTCTAGGCCAAGGTTCTCGTATTACTAGTACTCTAGGGCAAGGTTCTCGTATTACTAGTACTCTATAGCAAGGTTCTCGTATTACTAGTTCTCTAGGGCAAGGTTCTCGTATTACTAGTACTCTAGGGCAAAGTTCTCGTATTACTAGTACTCTAGGGCAAGGTTCTCGTATTACTAGTAGTCTAGGGCAAAGTTCTCGTATTACTAGTTCTCTAGGGTAAGGTTCTCGTATTACTAGTACTCTAGGGCAAAGTTCTCGTATTACTAGTACTCTAGGGCAAAGTTCTCGTATTACTAGTACTCTAGGGCAAAGTTCTCGTATTACTAGTACTCTAGGGGAAAGTTCTCGTATTACTAGTAATCTAAAGGAAGGTTCTCGTATTACTAGTAATCTAGGGCAAGGTTCTCGTATTACTAGTAATCTAAGGCAAGCTTCTCGTATTACTAGTACTCTGGGCCAAAGTTCTCGTATTACTAGTAATCTAGGGCAAAGTTCTCGTATAACTAGTACTCTAGGGCTATGTTCTTGTATTAATAGTACTCTACGACTAGGTTCTCGTATTACTAGTAATCTAAGGTAAGATTCTCGTATTACTAGTACTCTAGGGCAAAGTTCTCGTATTACTAGTAATCTAAGGTAAGATTATCGTATTACTAGTACTCTGGGCCAAAGTTCTCGTATTACTAGTACTCTAGGGAAAAGTTCTCGTATTACTAGTACTCTAGGATAAATTTCTCGAGTTACCAGTACTCTAAGGCAAGGTTCTCGTATTACTAGTACTCTAGGACAAGGTTCTTGTATTACTAGTACTCTAGGGCAAAGTTCAGGTATTACTAGTACTCGGGCTAGATTCTCGTATCACTAGTACTCTAGGATAAATTTCTCGAATTACTAGTACTCTAAGGCAAGGCTCTCGTATTACCATCAATCTAGGGCAAAGTTCTCGTATTACTAGTACTCTAGGGCAAAGTTCTCGTATTACCAGTACTCTAGGGCAAAGTTCTCGTATTACTAGTACTCTAGGGGAAAGTTCTCGTGTTACTTGTACTCTAGGGCAAAATTCTCGTATTACTAGTAATCTAGGGCAAAATTCTCGTATTACTAGTAATCTAGGGGAAAGTTCTCGTGTTACTTGTACTCTAGGGCAAAGTTCTCGTATAACTAGTACTCTAGGGCTATGTTCTCGTATTACTAGTAATCTTGGGCGAGGATCTCGTATTAATAGTACTCTAGGGCAAAGTTCTCGTGTTACTGGTAATCTAGGGCAAAGTTCTCGTATTACTAGTACTCTAGGGCAAAGTTCTCGTGTTACTGGTAATCTAGGGCAAAGTTCTCGTGTTACTGGTAATCTAGGGCAAAGTTCTCGTATTACTTGTACTCTGGGCCAAAGTTCTCGTATTACTAGTACTCTAGGGCAAGGTTCTCGTATTACTAGTACTCTAGGGCAAAGTTTTCGCATTACTAGTACTCTAGGGTAAAGTTCTCGTGTTACTAGTACTCTAGGGCAAAGTTCTCGTATTACTAGTACTCTAGGGCAAAGTTCTCGTTACTAATACTCTAGGGCAAAGTTCTCGTGTTAATAGTACTCTAGGGCAAAGTTCTCGTATTACTAGTACTCTAGGGCAAAGTTCTCGTATTACTGATACTCTAGGGCAAAGTTCTCGTTACTAATACTCTAGGGCAAAGTTCTCGTATTACTAGTACTCTAGGGCAAAGTTCTCGTATTACTAGTACTCTAGGGCAAAGTTCTCGTATTACTAGTAATCTAAGGCAAAGTTCTTGTATTACTAGTACTTTAGGGCAAAGTTCTCGTATCACTACTACTCTAGGGCAAGGTTCTCGTATTACTATCAATCTAGGGCAAAGTTCTCGTATTATTAGTACTCTAGGGCAAAGTTCTCGCATTACTAGTAATCTAGGGCAAGGTTCTCGCATTACTAGTAATCTAGGCTAGGTTCTCGTATTCATTCTTTACTTTGAACTGATGGATGAGAGTTTGTATACGTTATGCTGTCTTGCCTCAATATGACCCCCCCACCCTCCACCTGTACTATTTCGGTATATATATATATATATATATATATATATATATATATATATATATATATATATATATATATAAAGTCTAAGCAAACAGCATTGGATGCTAACGCTATCAAGAAATCGGTTTCGCACATCAAATATCAAAGTATAACCTTTTTTTTTCCTTTTTTTGATCAGTTGTAAATGTCTTAAGAACAAGGTTAGTTTATTGTTCTCTTTATTGGGATAATAAATTGCAGTCGCTTTGCAGCTCTTTATTGATTATCATATACATCAGCAGATTTTATTATATTATCCGCTCCATATACATTGGAGGGAATAGGGTTTTAATTCTTAACTACTAATAAAACTTGAAAACAAAAAAGTAGTTGGTAGTATTAATGTGATTAATACTACCAACTGAGGTGGTAAGTATTATATCACAAGACCCCAACACAATTTCTGCATTGGAGCTAATCAAAGAAAACGAACACTCGATTTTCAATACTGGGAAACTACTTTAAATAGTTGAAAGGATTACCTGATACAATTTACCTTCCTTGACTACATACTTTGAACGGCATTTTCGACCAAAGTGAAGGAAAAAATATATGTATATGTAGACATACTTGACATACACTTCTTAAAAATATATTACTAAGTGTCTACGATTTTCCATGTCGGGGCAACTACTGCCTAGAGGAAGTTTGATATTTCAAAAAGTAGTTTGAAATCAAATCTGGGTCAAATTCATGACAGTAATCAAACATAGCAGTACTACCTTAAACCATAATGAAAGTAGTACTAGCTTAAACCATAAGGAAAGTAGTACCACCTTAAACCATGATGAAAGTAGTACTTCCTTAAATGAAAGTAGTACTAGCTTAAACCATAAGGAAAGTAGTACCACCTTAAACCATGATGAAAGTAGTACTTCCTTAAATGAAAGTAGTACTAGCTTAAACCATAAGTAGTACCAGATTAAACCATGATGAAAGTAGTACTAGCTTAAACTGTAAGGAAAGTAGTACTAGCTTAAACTGTAAGGAAAGTAGTACTAGCTTAAACTGTAAGGAAAGTAGTACTAGCTTAAACCATAAGGAAAGTAGTACCACCTTATACCATGATGAAAGTAGTACCTCCTTAAATGAAAGTAGTACTAACTTAAACCATAATGAAAGTAGTACTTCCTTAAACCATAATGAAAGTCAAGGAAAGTCCATCTTCAACTGAGATAAGATCATAAACTTGGAAGTGAAGACAAAGTGGGCCCCCCCCCTCCCCCCCCGACCCTGGTGTTTACTTTATTTCCATGGTTCAGGTGGCACCCCAGGTGAGGGTGGATCAGTGAGATGATGGTGAGGAACGTGGCACACTGTGTGAGGAAGAGGGGACATATGAGGAGGATGAGGGAACATTGGCCCTGTCAGGAATCTCAGGATCGTGAGGAACGTGGGGCGTGTGATGAGGGTGTGGAGGAACGTAGGGGTGTATGAGAAGGATCGTGAGAAACTTAGACGTGTCACGGAGATTATGAGGATCTTAAGGCAGAGTGAAGAGGGTGGAGCCATATGAGGGTGGTAGTGAGGAACAGGGAGGTGTGAGGAGGATAGTGAGGAACAGGGCGTTGTGAGGAGGATAGTGAAGAACAGGGCGTTGTGCGGAGGATAGTGAGGAACAGGGCGCTGTGAGGAGGATAGTGAGGAACAGGGAGGTGCGAGGAGGATAGTGAGGAACAGGGAGGTGTTAGGAGGATAGTGAGGAACAGGGAGGTGCGAGGAGGATAGTGAGGAACAGGGAGGTGCGAGGAGGATAGTGAGGAACATGGCGGTGTGAGGAGGATAGTGAGGAACAGGGCGGTGTGAGGAGGATAGTGAGGAACATGGCGGTGTGAGGAGGATAGTGAGGAACAGGGCGTTGTGAGGAGGATAGTGAGGAACAGGGAGGTGCGAGGAGGATAGTGAGGAACAGGGCGTTGAGGAGGATAGTGAGGAACAGGGCGTTGAGGAGGATAGTGAGGAACAGGGCGTTGTGAGGAGGATAGTGAGGAACAGGGCGTTGTGCGGAGGATAGTGAGGAACAGGGAGGTGCGAGGAGGATAGTGAGGAACAGGGAGGTGCGAGGAGGATAGTGAGGAACAGGGAGGTGCGAGGAGGATAGTGAGGAACAGGGAGGTGCGAGGAGGATAATGAGGAACAGGGCGTTGTGAGGAGGATAGTGAGGAACAGGGCGTTGTGAGGAGGATAGTGAGGAACAGGGCGTTGTGAGGAGGATAGTGAGGAACAGGGCGTTGTGAGGATAGTGAGGAACAGGGCGTTGTGAGGAGGATAGTGAGGAACAGGGAGGTGCGAGGAGGAAGTGAGGAACAGGGAGGTGCGAGGAGGTAGTGAGGACCGGGAGGTGTGAGGAGGATAGTGAGGAACAGGGAGGTGTGAGGAGGATAGTGAGGAACAGGGAGGTGTAAGGACGGTGAGGAACAGGGAAGTGCGAGGAGGATAGTGAGGAACAGGGCGTTGTGAGGAGGATAGTGAGGAACAGGGCGTTGTGAGGAGGATAGTGAGGAACAGGGCGTTGTGAGGAGGATAGTGAGGAACAGGGCGTTGTGAGGAGGATAGTGAGGAACAGGGCGTTGTGAGGAGGATAGTGAGGAACAGGGAGGTGCGAGGAGGATAGTGAGGAACAGGGAGGTGTGAGGAGGATAGTGAGGAACAGGGAGGTGCGAGGAGGATAGTGAGGAACGGGGAGGTGTGAGGAGGATAGTGAGGAACAGGGAGGTGTAAGGACGGAGGAACAGGGAAGTGCGAGAGATAGGAGGATAGTGAGGATAAACAGGGAAGGTGCGAGGAGGATAGTGAGGAACAGGGAGTTGCGAGGAGGATAGTGAGAACAGGGCGTTGTGAGGAGGATAGTGAGGAACAGGGAGCGTTGTGAGGAGGATAGTGAGGAACAGGGCGGTGTGAGGAGGATAGTGAGGAACAGGGAGGTGCGAGGAGGATAGTGAGGAACAGGGCGTGCGAGGAGGATAGTGAGGAACAGGGCGTTGTGCGGAGGATAGTGAGGAACAGGGCGTTGTGAGGAAGGGATAGTGAGGAACAGGTAGGTGCTAGGAGGAATAGTGAGGAAACAGTGGCGATGTGCGGATGGATAGTGAGGAACAGGGCGGTGCGAGGAGGATAGTGAGGAACAGGGCGTTGTCGCGGAAGGATAGTGAGGAACAGGGCGTCTGTGAGGAGGATAGTGAGGTACAGGAGGTTGCTGAGGAAGGATAGTGGAGAACAGGGTAGGTGTAGGAGGGATGAGTGAGGAACAGGGGAGGTGCAGGAGGATAGTGAGGAACAGGCGGTGAGAGGAGGGATAGTAGGAACAGGGAGTTGTGCGAGAGGATGTGAGGAACAGGGAGTTGGGCAGTGAGGATAGTTGAGGGAACAGGGCGTTGTGAGGAGGATAGTGAGGAACAGGGCGGTGATTAGGAGGATAGTGAGGACTGGGAGGTGCGTAGGAGGATCAGCTGAGGAACATGGGCGGATGAGAGGGAGGATAGTGAGGATCAGGGCGTTGAGGGAGGATAGTGAGGAACAGGGCTGCTGTGAGGAGGATAGTGAGGAACAGGGCAGGTTGGGCGGAGGATAGTGAGGAATCAGGGAGGTGCTGAGAGGGATTAGTGAGGGAACAGGGAGGTTGCGAGGAGGATAGTGAGGACAGGCGAAGTGCGGGAGGATAGTGAGGAACAGGCGAGGTGCGGGAGGATAGTGAGGAACAGGGAGGTGCGAGGAGGATAGTGAGGAACAGGGCGTTGTGAGGAGGATAGTGAGGAACAGGGCGTTGTGAGGAGGATAGTGAGGAACAGGGAGGTGCGAGGAGGATAGTGAGGAACAGGGAGGTGCGAGGAGGATAGTGAGGAACAGGGCGGTGTGAGGAGGATAGTGAGGAACAGGGCGTTGTGAGGAGGATAGTGAGGAACAGGGAGGTGCGAGGAGGATAGTGAGGAACAGGGAGGTGCGAGGAGGATAGTGAGGAACATGGCGGTGTGAGGAGGATAGTGAGGAACAGGGAGGTGTGAGGAGGATAGTGAGGAACAGGGCGGTGTAAGAGGGTGGTGAGGAACAGAGCGGTGTGTGGAGGATTGAGAAACACGGCGGTGTGAGGATGGTGAGGAACGTGGAGCGTGTGGGGAGGATGGTGAGGAACGTGGAGTCTGTGAGAAGAACGGTGAGGAACGTGGAGTCTGTGAGAAGAACGGTGAGGAACGTGGAGTGTGTTAGGAGGATGGTGAAAACGTAGGTCGTGTGAAGATGGAGGAACGTGGAGCGTGTGGGGAGGATGGTGAGGAACGTGGAGCGTGTGAAGATCGTGAGGAACGTGGAGCATGTAAGGATGGAGAGAGACGTAGAGCGTGTGAGGATGATGAGGAACGTGGTGTGTGAGAATAGTGAGGAACGTGGTGTGTGAGGAGGACGGAGGAACGTGGAACGAAGGTCGTGTGAGGATGAAGGAACGTGGAGCATGTGAGGAGGTAGTGAGGAACGTGGTGTGTGAGGAGGACGGTGAGGAACGTGGAGTGTGTTTGGAGGATGGTGAGGAACGTAGGGCGTGTGAGGATGGAGGAACGTGTGAGAACGGAGGAACGTGTGAGGAGGATGGAGAGGAACGTGTGAGGAGGATAGAAGAACGTGTGAGGAGGATGGAGAACGTGAGGATTGAGAGGAACGTGTGAGGACGGAGGAACGTGTGAGGATGGAGGAACGTGAGGAGGATGGAGAGGAACGTGTGAGGTGGACGGAGCGGAACGTGTGAGGTGGACGGACAGGAACGTGTGAGGACAGAGGAACGTGAGGAGGATGGAGGAACGTGTGAGGAGGATGGAGAGGAACGTGTTAGGAGGACGGAGGAATGTGTGAGGAGGATGGAGGAACGTGAGAGGAGGGAGAGGAACGTGAGGACGGAGGAACGTGTGAGGAGGATGGAGAAGAACGTGTTAGGAGGACGGAGGAATGTGTGAGGAGGATGGAGGAACGCGAGAGGAGGATGGAGAGGAACGTGAGGACGGAGGAACGTGTGAGGAGGATGGAGAGAAACGTTTGAGGAGGACGGAGGAACGTGTGAGGAGGATGGAGAGGAACGTGAGATGAGGATGGAGAGGAACGTGTGAGGAGGATGGAGGAACGTGTGAGGTGGACGGAGGAACGAAAGGAAGGTGTGAGGAGGAGGGAGAGGAACGTGTGAGGAGGACGGAGAGGAACGTGTGAGGAGGATGGAGAGGAACGTGTGATGAGGATGGAGAGGAGCGTATGAGGAGGATGGAGGAACGTGTGAGGTGGACGGAGAGGAGGGAGAGGAACGTGTGAGGAGGATGGAGAGGAACGTGTGAGGAGGACGGAGAGGAACGTGTGAGGAGGATGGAGAGGAACGTGTGATGAGGATGGAGAGGAGCGTATGAGGAGGATGGAGGAACGTGTGAGGTGGACGGAGAGGAACGAGAGGAACGTGTGAGGAGGACGGAGAGGAGGGAGAGGAACGTGTGAGGAGGACGGAGAGGAACGTGTGAGGAGGCTGTAAGCGGTAGCATAAAGGACATGTGGTCAGAGGGACGTACGACACAAAGTGTCAAGCAACATAAAATAATATATGCAATAATAAACATGGAAAGATGATCATTAATAGAACAAAAGAGAACAGTTCACTAGTCTGGCGTAGAGAGAGAGAGAGATGTCCGTGAGGCACTTAAGAGTTACTAGTATAATTAAGTAGTGCATTATGAAAGACCTGTGTGTAATTAGTCTTACCTTAGAATCAGGTGGAGTGGGCTGGACCAGGGTCACCTACTACCAACACAGCCACAGATGATATAACACAACAAATACGATAACCTCGGCAATGCCCAACACTCTGGTGATATTAACACGCCTTACTGTAAAGGAAAACTGTATCGGGTACAGACACACACACGCCTTACTGTAAACTGTATCCAGTACAGACACACGCCTTACTGTAAACTGTATCCAGTACAGACACACACACGCCTTACTGTAAACTGTATCCAGTACAGACACACGCCTTACTGTAACCTGTATCCAGTACAGACACACACACCTTACTGTGAACTGTATCGAATACAGACACGCCTTACTGTAAAGGAAAACTGTATCGAGTACAGACACACACTGTAAACTGTATCGGGTACAGACACGCCTTACTGTAAAGGAAAACTGTATCGAGTACAGACACACACTGTAAACTGTATCGGGTACAGACACACGCCTTACGGTAAAGGAAAACTGTAACCTTACTGTAAACTATATCGAGTACAGACAGACACACGCCTTACTGTAAACTGTATTGAGTACAGACACACTTTACTGTAAACTATATTGATTACAGACACACCTTACTGTAAACTATATCGAGTACAGACACACCTTACTGTAAACTATATCGAGTACAGACACACCTTACTGTAAAGGAAAACTGTATCCAGTACAGACACACGCCTTACTGTAAACTGTATCGAGTACAGAGAGACACACACCTTACTGTAAACTGTATCGAGTACAGAGAGACACACACCTTACTGTAAACTGTATCGAGTACAGAGAGACACACACCTTACTGTAAACTGTATCGAGTACAGACACACGCCTTACTGTAAACTGTATCGAGTACAGAGAGACACACACCTTACTGTAAACTGTATCGAGTACTTACACACACCTTACTGTAAACTGTATCGAGTACAGAGAGAGACACACAACTTACTGTAACCTGTATCGAGTACAGAGAGACACACACCTTACTGTAAACTGTATCGAGTACAGAGAGACACACACCTTACTGTAAACTGTATCGAGTACAGACACACGCCTTACTGTAACCTGTATCGAGTACAGATACACGCCTTACTGTAACCTGTATCGAGTACAGACACACGCCTTACTGTAAACTGTATCGAGTACAGACACACGCCTTACTGTAAACTGTATCGAGTACAGAGAGAGACACACCTTACTGTAAACTGTATCGAGTACAGACACACGCCTTACTGTAAACTGTATCGAGTACAGAGAGAGACACACCTTACTGTAAACTGTATCGAGTACTGACACACACCTTACTGTAAACTGTATCGAGTACTGACACACACCTTACTGTAAACTGTATCGAGTACAGAGAGAGACACACAACTTACTGTAACCTGTATCGAGTACAGAGACACACACCTTACTGTAAACTGTATCGAGTACAGACACACGCCTTACTGTAGACTGTATCCAGTACAGAGACAGACTTACAGCCTATCTGCCCTTACTTAACACACTCCCTCTCTAACCCCTACAGCCTGAGGAAACAATTATTGAACACGACAGTATTATACTTGAACATGATGGTACCATCCTTGAACATGATGGTACCATACTTGAACATGATGGTACCATACTTGAACAAGATGGTGCCATCCTCGAACATGATGGTACCATACTTGAACATGATGGTACCATCCTTGAACATGATGGTACCATACTTGAACATGATGGTACCATACTTGAACAAGATGGTGCCATCCTTGGACATAATGGTACCATCCTCGAACATGATGGTAACATCCTTGAACACGACAGTATTATCCTTGAACATGATGGTACCATACTTGAACATGATGGTACCATACTTGAACATGATGGTACCATCCTTGAACATGATGGTACCATACTTGAACAAGATGGTACCATCCTTGGACATAATGGTACCATCCTTGAACATGATGGTAACATCCTTGAACATGATGGTACCATCCTTGAACATGATGGTACCATACTTGAACATGATGGTACCATCCTTGAACATGATGGTACCATCCTTGAACATGATGGTACCATCCTTGAACATGATGATACCATCCTTGAACATGATGGTACCATCCTTGAACATGATGGTACCATCCTTGAACATGATGGTACCATCCTTGAACATGATGATACCATCCTTGAACATGATGGTACCATCCTTGAACATGATGGTACCATCCTTGAACATGATGGTACCATCCTTGAACATGATGGTACCATCCTTGAACATGATGATACCATCCTTGAACATGATGGTACCATCCTTGAACATGATGGTACCATCCCTGAACATGATGGTACCATCCTTGAACATGATGGTACCATCCTTGAACATGATGATACCATCCTTGAAGATGATGGTACCATCCTTGAACATGATGGTACCATCCTTGAACATGATGGTACCATCCTTGAACATGATGGTAACATCCTTGAACATGATGGTACCATCATTGAACATGACGATACCATCCTCGAACATGATGGTACCATCCTCGAACATGATGGTACCATCCTTGAACATGATGGTAACATCCTTGAACATGATGGTAACATCCTTGAATATGATGGTAACATCCTTGAACATGATGGTACCATCCTTGAACATAATGGTGCCATCCTTGAACATGATGGTAATATCCTTGAACATGATGGTACCATCCTTGAACACGACAGTGTTACCCTTGAACATGATGGTACCATCCTTGAATATGATATTATCCTTGAACATGATGGTACCATCCTTGAACATGATGGTACCATCCTTGAACATGATGGTACCATCCATGAACATGATGGTACCATCCTTGAACATGATGGTAACATCCTTGAACATGATGGTACCATCCTTAAACATAATGGTAAAACCCTTGAACATGATGGCACCATCCTTGAACATAATGGTAACATCCTTGAACATGATGGTACCATCCTTGAACAAGATGTTACCATCTTTGAACATGATGATACCGTCCTTGAACATAATGGTACCGTCCTTGAACATGATGGTACCATCCTTGAACATGATGGTACCATCCTTGAACATGATGGTAACATCCTTGAACATGATGGTAACATCCTTGAACATGATGGTACCATCCTTGAACATGATGTTATCATCCTTGAACATGATACCGTCCTTGAACATAATGGTACCATCCTTGAACATGATGGTACCATCCTTGAACATGATGGTACCATCCTTGAACATAATGGTAAAATCCTTGAACATGATGGTACCATACTTGAACATAATGGTAACATCCTTGAACATGATGGTAACATCCTTGAACATGATGGTACCAACCTTGAACATGGTAAAATCCTTGAACATGATACCATCCTTAAACATGATGGTACCATCCTTGAACATGACAGTATTATCCTTAAACATGATGGTAAAATCCTTGAACATGATGATACCATCCTTGAACAAGACAGTATTATCCTTGAACATGATGTTAACATCCTTGAACATGTTACAATCCTTGAACATGATGTTACCATCCTTGAACATGATGATACCGTCCATAAACAGGATGGCACCATCCTTGAACATGATGGTACCATCCTTGGACATGATACCATCCTTGAACATGATGTTACCATCCTTGAACATGATGATACCGTCCTTGAACATGATGGTACCGTCCTTGAACATGATGTTACCATCCTTGAACATGATCGTAACATCCTTGAACATGATGGTACCATCCTTAAACATGACGGTACCATCCTTGAACATGATGGTAACATCCTTCAATATGATGACACCATCCTTGAACATGATGTTACCATCCTTGAACATGATGGTAACATCCTTAAACATGACGGTACCATCCTTGAACATGATGGTACCATCCTTGAACATGATGGTAACATCCTTGAACGTGGTACCATCCTTAAACATGACGGTACCATCTTTGAACATGGTGGTACCATCCTTGAACATGATGATACCATCCTTGAACATGGTGGTACCATCCTTGAACACGACAGTATTATCCTTAAACATGATGGTATCATCCTTGAACATGATGGTGCCATCCTTGAACATGATAGTACCATCATTGAACATGATGGTACCATCCTTGACCACGATGGTACCATCCTTAAACACGACAGTACTATCCTTGAACATGATGGTACCATCCTTGAACAAGATGGTACCATCCTTGAACTTAATGGTACCATCCTTAAACACGACAGTACTATCCTTGAACATGATGGTACCATCCTTGAACATGATGGTAACATCCTTGAGCATGATGGTACCATCCTTGAACATGATGGTAACATCCTTGAATATGATGATACCATCCTTGAACATGATGGTACCATCCTTGAACATGATGGTAACATCCTTGAACATGATGGTACCATCCTTGAACATGATGGTAACATCCTTGAACATGATGGTAACATCCTTAAACATGATGGTACCATCCTTGAACATGATGGTAACATCCTTGAACATGATGGTACCATCCTTGAACATGATGATACCATCCTTGAACATAAATGGTACCATCCATGAACATGATGGTACCATCCTTGAACATGATGTTACCATCCTTGAACACGATGGTACCATCCTTGAACATGATGGTACCATCCTTGAACATGACGTTACTGTCCTTGAACATGATGTTAACATCCTTGAACATAATGATACCATCCTTGAACATGATGATACCATCCTTGAACATGATGGTACCATCCTTGAACATGATGTTACTGTCCTTGAACATGATGTTACCATCCTTGAACATGATGGTACCATCCTTGAACATGATGGTACCATCCTTGAACACAGTATTATCCTTGAACATGATGGTACCATGCTTGAACATGATGTTACCATCCTTGAACATGATGATACCGTCCTTGAACATGATGGTACCATCCTTGAACATGATACCGTCCTTGAACATAATGGTACCATCCTTGAACATGAGGTTACTACCATTGAGCACGACAGTACCATCCTCGAACATGGTACCATCCTTGAATATGATGGTACCATCCTTGAACATGATACCATCCTTGAACATATTGGTACCATCCTTCAACATGAGGTTACTACCCTTGAGCACGACAGTACCATCCTTGAACATGATGGTACATCCTTGAACATGATGGTGCCATCCTTGAACATGATGGTGCCATCCTTGAACATGATGGTAACGTCCTTCAACATGATGGTACCATCCTTGAACATGATGGTACCATCCTTGAACATGATGGTACCATCCTTGAACATGATGGTGCCATCCTTGAACATTATGGTACCATCCTTAAACATTATGGTACCATCCCTGAACATGATGGTAACATCCTTGAACATGATGGTGCCAATCTTGAATATGATGGTGCCATCCTTGACCATGATGGTACCATCCTTGAACATGATGGTACCATCCTTGAACATGATGGTACCATGCTTGAACATGATGGTGACATCCTTGAACATGATGGTACTATCCTTGAACATGACGGTATCATCCTTGAACAAGACTATTATCGCTGAACATGGTACCAAGATGGTACCATTCTTGAACATGGTTACTACCTTTGAACACGACAGTACCATCCTTGAACATGATGGTACCATCCTTGAACATGATGGTACCATCCTTGAACATGATGGTACCATCCTTGAATATGATGGTACCATCCTCGAACATGATGGTAACATCCTTGAACATGATGGTACCATCCTTGAACATGATGGTACCATCCTTGAATACGACGGTTCCATCCTTGAACACGTCAGTACCACCCTTGAACACGACGGTACCATCCTTGAACACGAACGTACCACTCTTGAACACGACGGTACCATCCCTGAACACAGTACCATATTTGAACATGGTAACTATCCTTGAAGACGACGGTACCATCCTTGAAGACGACGGTGCCATCCTTGAAGACGACGGTGCCATCCTTGAAAACGACGGTATCATTGAACATGGTTAATACCTATGAACACGACGGTACCATACTTGAACATGACGGTACCATAACTTAAAAAAGATGGTACCATCCTTGACTATCACGGAATCATCCTTGAACATGACGGCGTCATCTTGAACACGACGGTACCATCCTTGAACACGACGGTACCATCCTTGAACACGACGGTACCAACCTTGAACACAACGGTGCCATCCTTGAACAGGACGGTACCATCCTTGAACACCACGGTACCATCCTTGAACATGACGGTGTCATCCTTGAACACGACGGTACCATCCTTGAACACAACGGTGCCATCCTTGAACAAGACAGTACCAACCGTGAACACGACGGTATCATCCTTGAACACGACGGTACCATCCTTGAACACGATGGTACCATCCTTGAACACGACGATACCGTCCTTGAACACCACGGTACCATCCTTGAACATGACGGTACCATCCTTGAACACGGTACCATCCTTGAACACCACGGTACCATCTTTGAACATGACGGTACCATCCTTGAACACGATACCATCCTTGAACACCACGGTACCATCCTTGAACATGACGGTACCATCCTTGAACAGACGGTACCATCCTTGAACACGACGATACCATCCTTGAACACGAAGGTACCATCCTTGAACACCACGGTACCATCTTTGAACATGACGGTACCATCCTTAAACACGACGGTACCATCCTTGAACACAAAAGTACCATCCTTGAACACGACGTAACATCCTTGACCAGGGTACCATCCTTGAACACGACGGTACCATTCTTTGAACACGATTGTACCATCCTTGAACACAATGCTACCATCCTTGAACATGACGGTAACATCCTTGAACACGACGGTATCATCCTTGAACACGACGGTACCATCCTTGAACCCTAGGTTACCACCCTTGAACACGACGGTACCATCCTTGAACCTGAGGTTACCACCCTTGAACACGACGGTACCATCCTTGAACATGAGGTTACTACCTTGAACATGACAGTACTATCCTTGAACATGATGGTACCATCCTTGAACATAATGGTACCATCCTTGAACATGACGGTGCTATCCTTGAACACGGTGCCATCCTTGAACACGAAGGTGCCATCCTTGAACACGACGGTACCATCCTTGAACATGACGGTACCATACTTGAACACGACGGTACCATCCTTGAACATGAAGGTGCCATCCTTGAACACGACGGTACCATCCTTGAACACGACGGTACCATCTTTGAACATGATGGTACCATCCTTGAACACGGAAGGTGCCATCCTTCAATATGATGGTACCACCCTTGAACACGACAGTACCATCCTTGTACACGAAGGTACCATCCTTGAACATGAGGTAACTACCCTTGAACACGACGGTACCATCCTTGAACACGACGGTACCATCCTTGAACACGACGGTACCATCTTTGAACATGATGGTACCATCCTTGAACACGGAAGGTGCCATCCTTCAATATGATGGTACCACCCTTGAACACGACAGTACCATCCTTGTACACGAAGGTACCATCCTTGAACATGAGGTAACTACCCTTGAACACGACGGTGCCATCCTTGAACATGATGGTACCATCCTTGAACACGACGGTACCATCCTTGAACACGACGGTACCATCCTTGTGACCAGGGTACGGTTTGTACCACTAAGCTGGTACCATAGCTGCTAACCTAACCAAGCACATTGAAGAAAGCTATGGAGGAGGAGGAAGACATCTCCAACTTAAAAGTGGTGTTTACAACAGCTATTCACAAGGGGTTTCCTCCAACACAAAAATCACCCGAGATCAGCAAATCTTGATCAACAACGGATTATTTTTTTTTTTTTTTTTTTTTTTTTTTTACATAAATCACTGGTACTGAGAGCAGTGCGTCCTCCAAACTCGACTGGTCAAGCGTTAACATCTTAGTGAAAACAATGAAATATTGTCAAGAAACCAACATGGTGACATAAGCTACCTACTTACGTGAAGATTATAATTCCTTATACATACTTATACAGGATTATGATGAAGACTCTTCTGCTTAACACCTTATCATGGCCATTGTCTACCTCCACCGAACTTTTCACAGCTGCGGTGATTAATAGCAAACCACTAACCCACCGAGTTTGACACCCCCCCCCCCCCCCTAGACCATATAACCATGCCGAGGGAACATGGTCCACAGATCAAAATATCATCTATACGTACCAGGTCTCATTTGCAACGCCACAAAATGCGATTCCTTTCCTGTTCTGTTCCTTACAATATCATTTATCATCATTTAACTAATCATGGCCAGTGGTTATATGACCCGACACGTAATATTTGTTTCATGACTAAAGTGAAAATGGATATATGACATTTACTTCACATGTTATTTGGCGAAGCAAAACATGCACCGAGAAAACTGAACAAAACAACAACAGAAAGCCAGTGAGTGTTAAATAAGCATTGGTCTTTTACAAAATATATATATATATATATATATATATATATATATATATATATATATATATATATATATATATATATATATATATTCACTGAGAACCAATCACTTTCCTCTCTTCCTACACGTACACATGCCTTACATCCTCGATAAAAACTTTTCACTGCTTCTAACAACTTGCCTCCCACACCATATATTCTTAATACCTTCCACAGAGCATCTCTATCAACTCTATCATATGCCTTCTCCAGATCCATAAATGCTACATACAAATCCATTTGCTTTTCTAAGTATTTCTCACATACATTCTTCAAAGCAAACACCTGATCCACACATCCTCTACCACTTTTGAAACCACACTGCTCTTCCCCAATCTGATGCTCTGTACATGCCTTCACCCTCTCAATCAATACCCTCCCATATAATTTACCAGGAATACTCAACAAACTTATACCTCTGTAATTTGAGCACTCACTCTTATCCCCTTTGCCTTTGTACAATGGCACTATGCACGCATTCCGCCAATCCTCAGGCACCTCACCATGAGTCATACATACATAAATAACCTTACCAACCAGTCAACAATACAGTCACCCCTTTTTTAATAAATTCCACTACAATACCATCCAAACCTGCTGCCTTGCCGGCTTTCATCTTCCGCAAAGCTTTTACTACCTCTTCTCTGTTTACCAAATCATTTTCCCTAACCCTCTCACTTTGCACACCACCTCGACCAAAACACCCTATATCTGCCACTCTATCATCCATTGACAGCACGTCGACCCCGGTATACGACATCGTTCCAATTCCCTCTTATTTCTTGCACGCCTTTCACCTTCCTGCATGTTCAGCCCCCGATCACTCAAAATCTATTTCACTCCATCTTTCCACCTCCAATTTGGTCTCCCACTTCTCCTCGTTCCCTCCACCTCTGACACATATATCCTCTTGGTCAGTTTTTCCTCATTCATTCTCTCCATGTGACCAAACCATTTCAAAACACCCTCTTCCGCTCTCTCAAGCACACTCTTTTTATTAATACATCTCTCTTACCCAATTATTACTTACTCAATTAAACCACCTCACACCACATATTGTCCTCAAACATCTCATTTCCAACACATCCACCCTCCTCCGCACAACTCTATCCGTAGCGTACGCCTCGCAACCATATAACATTGTTGGAACCACTATTCCTTCAAACATACCCATTTTTGCTTTTCGAGATAATGTTCTCGACTTCCACACATTCTTCAACGCTCCCAGAACTTTCGCCCCCTCCCCACCCTATGATTCACTTCTGCTTCCATGATATATATATATATATATATATATATATATATATATATATATATATATATATATATATATATATGTGAGGAAGTATCAGGAGAGACTGTGTACAGAATGGAAAAAGGTGAGAACAATGGAAGTAAGGGGAGTGGGGGAGGAATGGGATGTATTTAGGGAATCAGTGATGGATTGCGCAAAAGATGCTTGTGGCATGAGAAGAGTGGGAGGTGGGCTGCTTAGAAAGGGTAGTGAGTGGTGGGATGAAGAAGTAAGAGTATTAGTGAAAGAGAAGAGAGAGGCATTTGGACGATTTTTGCAGGGAAAAAATGCAATTGAGTGGGAGAAGTATAAAAGAAAGAGACAGGAGGTCAAGAGAAAGGTGCGAGAGGTGAAAAAAAGGGCAAATGAGAGTTGGGGTGAGAGACTATTAGTAAATTTTAGGGAGAATAAAAAGATGTTCTGGAGGGAGGTAAATAGGGTGCGTAAGACAAGGGAGCAAATGGGAACTTCAGTGAAGGGCGTAAATGGGGAGGTGATAACAAGTAGTGGTGATGTGAGAAGGAGATGGAATGAGTATTTTGAAGGTTTGTTGAATGTGTTTGATGATAGAGTGGCAGATATAGGGTGTTTGGGTCGAGGTGGTGTGCAAAGTGAGAGGGTTAGGGAAAATGATTTGGTAAACAGAGAAGAGGTAGTAAAAGCTTTGCGGAAGATGAAAGCCGGCAAGGCAGCAGGTTTGGATGGTATTGCAGTGGAATTTATTAAAAAAAAGGGGGTGACTGTGTTGTTGACTGGTTGGTAAGGTTATTTAATGTGTGTATGACTCATGGTGAGGTGCCTGAGGATTGGCGGAATGCGTGCATAGTGCCATTGTACAAAGGCAAAGGGGATAAGAGTGAGTGCTCAAATTACAGAGGTATAAGTTTGTTGAGTATTCCTGGTAAATTATATGGGAGGGTATTGATTGAGAGGGTGAAGGCATGTACAGAGCATCAGATTGGGGAAGAGCAGTGTGGTTTCAGAAGTGGTAGAGGATGTGTGGATCAGGTGTTTGCTTTGAAGAATGTATGTGAGAAATACTTAGAAAAGCAAATGGATTTGTATGTAGCATTTATGGATCTGGAGAAGGCATATGATAGAGTTGATAGAGATGCTCTGTGGAAGGTATTAAGAATATATGGTGTGGGAGGCAAGTTGTTAGAAGCAGTGAAAGGTTTTTATCGAGGATGTAAGGCATGTGTACGTGTAGGAAGAGAGGAAAGTGATTGGTTCTCAGTGAATGTAGGTTTGCGGCAAGGGTGTGTGATGTCTCCATGGTTGTTTAATTTGTTTATGGATGGGGTTCTTAGGGAGGTAAATGCAAGAGTCTTGGAAAGAGGGGCAAGTATGAAGTCTGTTGGGGATGAGAGAGCTTGGGAAGTGAGTCAGTTGTTGTTCGCTGATGATACAGCGCTGGTGGCGGATTCATGTGAGAAACTGCAGAAGCTGGTGACGGAGTTTGGTAAAGTGTGTGGAAGAAGAAAGTTAAGAGTAAATGTGAATAAGAGCAAGGTTATTAGGTACAGTAGGGTTGAGGGTCAAGTCAATTGGGAGGTGAGTTTGAATGGAGAAAAACTGGAGGAAGTGAAGTGTTTTAGATATCTGGGAGTGGATCTGTCAGCGGATGGAACCATGGAAGCGGAAGTGGATCATAGGGTGGGGGAGGGGGCGAAAATTTTGGGAGCCTTGAAAAATGTGTGGAAGTCGAGAACATTATCCCAGAAAGCAAAAATGGGTATGTTTGAAGGAATAGTGGTTCCAACAATGTTGTATGGTTGCGAGGCGTGGGCTATGGATAGAGTTGTTCGCAGGAGGATGGATGTGCTGGAAATGAGATGTTTGAGGACAATGTGTGAGGTGGTTTGATCGAGTAAGTAACGCAAGGATAAGAGAGATGTGTGGAAATAAAAAGAGCGTGGTTGAGAGAGCAGAAGAGGGTGTTTTGAAATGGTTTGGGCACATGGAGAGAATGAGTGAGGAAAGATTGACCAAGAGGATATATGTGTCGGAGGTGGAGGGAACGAGGAGAAGAGGGAGACCAAATTGGAGGTGGAAAGATGGAGTGAAAAAGATTTTGTGTGATCGGGGCCTGAACATGCAGGAGGGTGAAAGGAGGGCAAGGAATAGAGTGAATTGGAGCGATGTGGTATACAGGGGTTGACGTGCTGTCAGTGGATTGAATCAAGGCATGTGAAGCGTCCGGGGTAAACCATGGAAAGCTGTGTAGGTATGTATATTTGCGTGTGTGGACGTGTGTATGTACATGTGTATGGGGGGGGGGTTGGGCCATTTCTTTCGTCTGTTTCCTTGCGCTACCTCGCAAACGCGGGAGACAGCGACGAGGTATAAAAAAAAAAAAAAAAATATATATATATATATATATATATATATATATATGACAGCCGCTTTCCGCGCCAGCGTAAGGAAACAGACGAAGAATGGCCCAACCATCCACATAAACATATATATATATATAAATATATATATATATATATATATATATATATATATATATATATATATATATATATATATATATATATATATACACACACACATACTCAGACATATAAATATATACAATGTACATATACTTGCTGCCTTCATCCACTCCCGTCGCCACCCCCCAGCGGGGTTGCTCCAGAAAGACAAAAAGGCTACAATCAATCACACTCAGTCTCTAGCTATCATGTGTAATGCACCGAAACCACGGCTCCCTTTCCACATCCAGGCCTCACAAAACTTTCCATGGTCTACCCATGACGCTTCACATGCCCTGGTTCAATCCACTGATAGCACGTCGACCCCGATATACCATATCATTCCAATTCACTCTATTCCTTGCACGCCTTTCACCCTCCTGTATGTTCAGACCCCGATCGCCCCAAATCTTTTTCACTCCATCCTTCCACCTCCAATTTGGTCTCCCACTTCTCCTCGTTTCCTCCACCTCTGAAACATATATCCACTGTCAATCTTTCCTCACTCATTCTCTCCATGTGACCAAACCATTTCAACACAACCTCTTCCGCCAAGTCTCAGGCACTTACCAAGATCCATACATACATTAAATATCCTTACTAAACAATCAACACAAAGTCGCCTATTTTTAATAAATTCCATTGCAACACGATCCAAACTCGCTGCCTTGCCGGCTTTCATCTTCCGCAAAGCTTTCACTACCTCTTCTCTGTTTATCAAGCCACTCTCCCTGTTTCTCACTTCGCACACATTGACCAAAGCACTCTATGTGTGTCACTCTATCAAACACACTTAACAAACCTTCAATATACTCCATCTCTTTCTCACTTCATCACTACTTGTCATTACCTACCCATTTGCCCACTTCACTGATGTTCCACCCCCATTTGTTCTCAGTCTTACGCACTTTATTTACCTCCTTCCAAAACATCTTTTTACTCTTCCTAAAATCCCCAACTCTCGTTTGCCATTTTTCAACCTCTTGCACCTTTCGCTTGACCTCCTGTTGCTTTCTTTTATACGTGTCATTTGCACTACTTCCCTGCAAAAATCGTCCAAAAGCCTTTCCCCTTCACTAACAATCTTCCTCCCACCACTCGCTACCCTTTCTAATCTGCCCACCTCCCACCTTTCTCATGCCACATGCTTATAACGCCCTTCAACAGCACGGATTCGAACCCGGACCCTTGGCGCGGTACCTGGGAACGATGACAGCTCGGCTATGATCGTCCCTAATAGGGAAATGCAAAATTCGATTACTGTTCATCGAATACCCTTCGACTTGCATCCATGAGCAACGGGGTCTAAACCGGTCAAATGCCATCTGGCTCACATTAACAGTAGTCAGCAATTTTACACAAGTCAGTCACAAGTGAATGAATATATATATATATATATATATATATATATATATATATATATATATATATATATATATATGGAACCATGGAAGCGGAAGTGAATCATAGGGTGGGGTAGGGGGCGAAAATACTTGGAGCCTTGAAGAATGTTTGGAAGTCGAGAACATTATCTCCGAAAGCAAAAATGGGTATGTTTGAAGGAATAGTGGTTCCAACAATGTTGTATGGTTGCGAGGCGTGGGCTATGGATAGAGTTGTGCGCAGGAGGGTGGATGTGCTGGAAATGAGATGTTTGAGGACAATATGTGGTGTGAGGTGGTTTAATTGAGTAAGTAATAATTGGGTAAGAGAGATGTGTGGTAATAAAAAGGGTGTGCTTCAGAGAGCGGAAGAGGGTGTTTTGAAATGGTTTGGTCACATGGAGAGAGAATGAGTGAGGAAAGATTGACCAAGAGGATATGTGTCAGAGGTGGAGGGAACGAGGAGAAGTGGGAGACCAAATTAGAGGTGGAAAGATGGACTGAAAAAGATTTTGAGTGATCGGGGCCTGAACATGCAGGAGGGTGAAAGGCGTGCAAGGAATAGAGTGAATTGGAACGATGTGGTATACCGGGGTCGACGTGCTGTCAATGGATTGAACCAGGGCATGTGAAGCGTCTGGGGTAAACCATGCAAAGTTCTGTGGGGCCTGGATGTGGAAAGGGAGGTGTGGTTTCGGTGCATTATTACATGACAGCTAGAGACTGAGTGTGAACGAATGGGGCCTTTGGTGTCTTTTCCTAGCGCTACCTCGCACACATGAGGGGGGAGGGGGTTGTTATTCCATGTGTGGCGAGGTGCCGATGGGAACAAATAAAGGCAGACAGTATGAATTGTGTACATGTGTATATGTCTGTGTCTGTATATATATGTGTACATTGAGATGTATAGGTATGTATATTTGCGTGTGTGGACGTGTATGTATATACATGTGTATATGGGTGGGTTGGGCCATTTTTTCGTCTGTTTCCTTGCGCTACCTCGCTAACGCGGAAGACAGCGACAAAGCAAAATAAATAATAAATAAATAAATATATGAACACGTATAAATCGCATACAAATGCGCACTTTTCACAGAACACAATGCTTTCCAAGATAAAGGAGTCGAACCCAACTACCGTGTCCCTTAACTCTGCTGAACCTTATAACTTTTTGCTTTTATTCACATTCATCCTCAACTTTCTCACTTAGATTGGCCACTAGTGCTGTATCATCGGCGAACGACAATCGACTCGCTTGCCAGGTCCTCTCATCCCCAACACTGCATACTTGCCCCTCTCTCTAAAACTCGCATTTACCTCCCTCACCAACCCATCCATACACAAATTAGACAACCTCTTTGCCGCAGACCGACCTTCACTGGGAACCTAACAATCTCCTCTCTTCCTACTCGTACACATGCCTTACATTCTTGATAAAAACTTTTCCCCGTTTCTAGCAGCTTACCCTCCAAACCATATATTCTTAATACCTTCCACAGAGCATCTCTATCAACTCTATCATATGCCTTCTCCAGATCCATAAATGCTACATACAAATCCATTTGCTTTTCTAAGTATTTCTCACATACATTCTTCAAAGCAAACACCTGATCCACACATCCTCTACCACTTCTGAAACCACACTGCTCTTCCCCAATCTGATGCTCTGTACATGCCTTCACCCTCTCAATCAATACCCTCCTATACAACAACTTACTAGGTCTACTCTATATATATATATATATATATATATATATATATATATATATATATATATATATAATTACAACCCTCCAACAGCCAGGATCGAACCCGGGACCCCTGTGCAACAGGCGGGAATGCTACCGCTAGGGTATGGGCCTGGCTAATATGAAACAACTACTCGAATACTATGTACTCGAATACCCTTCGTCTCATGTTGGTGAGCAACGGGGTCTACACCGGTCATTCCCAACAGGCGTACATAGCCAGCATATAGCATTTTACCGGTGTAAAATGTACTCAGCCATCAAATTCTATTCATTCACTAATGTTATATAAGTGATTCTCGACAATATATATATATATATATATATATATATATATATATATATATATATATATATATATATATATATATATCAGGAAGTTTCTTCCATAATTTCACGTTAGTGTGTCTTCTAGCGGATGTTTTCCCCACAAGGTCACACATCTCGACCAACAATAGTTGTGATCAAGCCACTTCTCCCTCTTCTTTATTCCACAAGATTCCTGAAGCTTATTTACGGGTAAATAATATTCATAATTTCACTCCGCACCCTTTGGCTCAGAGGGCATCAGCCAACTTTGTAGTTCGCTTGTAATACAAACCTGCTGGCTTGATCATCGTCATAACCTTCTGCAGTCAACATATTCATGTACGAGGAGACCATATCTTGCCTTTACTGTAAGTACAATCTCTTGGTACTTAAAGGAATGCAGCTTTACAGTTCTTGCAAAAGGGCCTTTCATGAAAAGGGTCCTGGGGCAAGTCGCTTTTCCCACGTTCGCAAGGTAAGTCACATCCCATTTCTAGCTGTAACGCATAATGCACCAAAACCACAGCTCCCTATCCACATCCAGGCCCAACAGAACTTTCCATGCCTTACCGCAGACGCTTCACATACCCTGGTTCAATCCATTGACAGCACATCTACCCCGGTATACCACATCGTTCCAATGCACTGTATCGCTTGCACCCTTCTGTATGATTAGGTCCCAATCGCTTAAAATTTTTCTCTTCATCCTTCCATCTCCAATTTGGCATCCACGTTTGTCCTCTGACACGTATCCTTACTTATTTTCACCTACGTCCAAACCATTTCAACACCAAATCTTTTAGTACCACACATCTCTCTCAACCTTTCATTACTTACTCGATCAAACTAATTCGTACCACATGTTGTCCTCAAATATTTCATTTCCAACACACCCACCATAATCAAGTCTTAATTATTACCCATACCTTACATTCATAAGGGGACTACCATACCCTCAAACATACTCATTTTGGCCCTCCCAGATAACGATCTCTCTTTCTGCATATTCTTCGGTGTTTCCAGAAATTTGCCCCCCTACCACTCACTTCCGCTTCCATACCCACTCTCTGATATTTAAAACACCACTTTTTCCAATTTTTCTTCATTCAAAGTCACTCCAACAAATTTGTCTCTCATCTCTGCTAAACGTAATAACCTTTCTTTTATTCACATCTACCTTGAAGAGCCTCCTTTCACGCAACCTCCCAAACATTCATCAACATCAGCCGTTTCACACTCGACTCTGCCAACAGTACTGTATCATCAGCAAACAAGAACTGACCATCTTTCTAGTCCCTCTCATCCCCAACAGACTGCATACTTGCCTTTCTCTCCAAGACTCGTATTCACTTCGCTCACCAACAAATAATCATGGTGACAACTTTTGTATCCAATTTCAAAAGTTCGGCAGAGAGCGGCCCAACTTTTAACCTAAGATAACTTTAAACAGACCAGCTTGCCTTGCGCCGTAATACTGATTCACTTTCCTTCTTCTATAGGTATTACTTTGGTTTCTGTTCCCCAGAACTGGCTGCTTGTATGCTCCCACCAATTGCTAGGCCACGCAACACTCGGCAAGCTGCAACGTCAAATGATTACGGAGTGGCCGCTGGCAAGTCAAGGGTGGGCCATTTTCATAACTTTCCCGACACGTCGAATCTTTGGAACTCTCTACCGTAGTTCTTACGTCTTTCCCATTAACTATGACCTGGAACATTCCAAGAGGCATATGTAGCGTTCACTCAAAAATTTCCCTTTCATAATTCTTTATTTCAATTGAGGCCCAGCCTTGATGTGGACTCTTCTCCAAGACTGGAGCCTGCAACGTGGAAAACATAAAAGTGCTGCAAACCAAACTTCACTGGAAACCAGTCACTATTCTCTCTTCCTACTCGCACACGTCTTGCACTATTGATAAAAACTCACTGCTTCTAGCAGCTTCCTCCCTCACCATATATTCTTTACACCTTCTAAAAGGCATCTCACTATCATATGCTTTCCCTAGATCTATAAATGCCACACACCTATCCATCCGTTTCTCCAAGTATTTCTCACACACTTTCTTAAAAGCAAACTGATCCACACATCCTCTACAAGTTCTGAAACCACACTGCTCTTCCCCAATCTGACGTTAACTCTCAGTAAATACCGGCCCGTACAACTTCACAGGTATACTCAACAAACTTATGCCTCTGTAGTTGGAACAAGAACCTTTACTCCCTTGTCTTTATACAATGGCATTAAACATGCAGTCCACCAATCCTCAGGCACCTCCACATGATCCATACATACACTAAAATCCTTACCAGTCAACCACTTCAATAGATTTAACAGCAATACCATGCACTCGTGCCGCCTTGCCAAATTTCATCCTTCGTTAGGCTTTCACCGCCTCTTCTCTCTTCAGCAAACCATTCTCCATGACTCAGTTCGCATAACACCTCAACCAAGACACCTTGCATATCTGCCACGTTATCATCAAAGGTATTCAACAGTCCTTCAAAATACTCGCTACATCTCCCCACCAGCACTTGAACATTACATGTTCCTACTTCCCTTTTTGGACCCTTCACTGATTTTCCCATTTGTTATCTTGTTTTCGCACATTATTTACTTCCTTCCAAAACATCTTTTTATTCTACCTACAGTTTAATGATACTCTCTCACCCCAACCCTCATGTATCCCTTTTCAACCTTTGCAACTTCCTCTTAACCTCCAGCCACTCTCTTATACATCACCAAATCATTTGCACTCCTTCCCTGGACCACCCAAACGCCTTTCCTTTTTTTCTTTCACAAGCAACATTACTTCTTCAGCTCACCACTCACTACCCTTTCTAATCTGCCCACCTCCCATCCTTTGCCTCTCTCACTTGCCAGCACTTCTTCTCTAAATGCCTCCCATTGCTAATCCACTACCCTTCCTTCATATAATCTCATCTTCTGCCATTATACACTCAATCTCCTGGTATTTCTTCAAACAAATTTCCTTCCAAACTCATATACAGCACTTGCACCTCATCTATATCGTTTCATTACCTAAAGCCACTACAAATCTTCACCTTTGCTCAACAGCTAAAGATCAGACATCTCACCAGCTTCCTCTCTCAGCGATTTCTCATCCACAAGTCTTTCCTTTACACGACTATCAATTAATATGTAATCCAATAATGCCCTATGACCATCATTCCTACTCACATACATAAACTTATGTATGTCCCTCTCTATATTTAACCAAGTGTTCTCAAGAACCAGTTATTTTTCAGCACACAGTTCAAGCTGTTCACCAATCCTATTTATAAGAGTGAATACCTCATGCCCTCCAAATCATACCCTTACCAGATACATCAGACACATCATCATATACATCACCTACCACTGATACTTGGCATCTAACATCAACACTGCAGACAAAACTCAACCGGATGCTTCCAAAACATTGGCCACCCGGTCATTCTTCTCAGGGAGGGCTAGGTGCACAAGCACCAATAATCATGCAACTTTCGCCCATCCACTTCCATATTTGGCCCACATCGTCCAGAAATTAACTTCCTTACACTCTTTTTATCACACACTACCACAACTCCTGCTTCAGTAGTGCTACTCCTTCTCTTAGCTCTTATCGTTATCAATTTCTGGCTTTACCAATTCGAAAAATTTCCAATCCATTCTTCCCCTTTACCTTGTTTCACTCCACTCCAGGTTTCTCATCTCGAACTTCCTACTTCTCTTCTCTTGGTTACATCCACATTTAAGACACCCGATGTCTGGGCATTTCAGGAGGATGAGCAGTACATTTTTGGCTCCTTATATTCCATCTTTTACAAATTGCAATAAAGAGGGTTTCCAACACCCCTCACCCAACTTCTGCTCCCTTTTGCCGCCTACGACACGCAGGGTTACGGAGGTAGAATTCTTATCACATATCACAATCATTGTTCGAAATAAACATAAAAAAGCATAGACTAAAATATCAATGTGCAGTTCTGATAAAACTACTCACACGAGCAATTAAGCTCTAGTCTCACAACTTATTCACCTTGTTAATCCTAGATTGATAAGCAGTTGTGGTAGAAATACGAACAAAAGTTGTCGTCTCGTATTAACTGGTTATTCCTATATTGACTTCTGCTGGAACGTGTGGGTGTGTGTGTCCTGCCTTTATGTACTGTACGGGAAGAGCAGTTTATACTCGTGGTGCCCTCGACTCTTTTTTTAACAAGCTTGACACAACAATACACCGTCTGAAATTCATGAAGGCTGTCTGCATTAACTTTCCTCAGTCACTTTATTTATAAACTTCCCTCACACTCTGAAAAAGCTGCTTTATATCTTTAAGAATGTTTTGATGTCATTGTATGTCAACGTCTCTTGGCTACTCTATCCTTACATCTCTTAGGGAAATGTTTACTGTCCACGTCATCCATCCACTTTAACATCTGGTCATCTTCACCTTCCAGGATGTATAAATTATAGCTCAGGGGTTCTTCATCTTTTAATGTATGTGAACCACTTACAGACGGCCGCTGTGTATGTGGATTAAGGCCTTATATCCAATAACAAATCACAATCCAGAAAGTATACCATGCAAGTCCATAGGAAAGATAGTACTCATGGTAAAACAAGATATTTAATAAGTTTTCTTTTCATGATTCAAAAAATAAGAGAAAGTTACATGATCGTATGCTTCTGTGTACACAGCCACTGTCCACATTGCCCTCCTCGTGAACCATGGCTTTCTAGATCAATTCTGGCACGTACCATTCATTCATATCGCTTCTTTATTGTAGTTTTGATCTGGAGTAGTATACCTCTGCTGGTTCATTATTTCCTTATACAAACACTTGAAAACTACTGTTACTGGCCCGTGGACAATTTTGTTTCCTAGTGTGGGACTCTAAATATCAGACAGGTTAGGTCTTACAATATAGTAACCAGGAAGTCTTCTTTCATTCTTTTTTTATCACATAACATTTGCTTGGCTTCAATTTCATCGACCAAGTATCAACCCGAAGCTGGAATGTTTCGAAAAAGCTTTACTGAAAATTGGTGCAATCTTCCTCATTTCCATTCTTTCATCATCTACAAACCTTGGAATCATGCCTTCAGGAAAGGCACTTACAAACATCGAGACGAGTATGAAGATAACTTCCTCCACGAGGTACAGTGTCAAATGCTTTCTGGCACTCCAAGCAATCTAACTTCCTCTATCAGGAAGTGCCAAATGCTTTCTGGCACTCCATACAATATAACCTCCTCCATGAGGAACAGTGTCAAATGCTTTCTGGCACTTGATACAATGTAACCTCCACCATGAGGAACAGTGTCAAATGCTTTCTGGCACTTGATACAATGTAACCTCCACCATGAGGAACAGTGTCAAATGCTTTCTGGCACTTGATACAATGTAACCTCCACCATGAGGAACAGTGTCAAATGCTTTCTGGCACTTGATACAATGTAACCTCCACCATGAGGAACAGTGTCAAATGCTTTCCGACACTCCAGATACAATGTAACCTCCACCATGAGGAACAGTGTCAAATGCTTTCTGGCACTCCAGATACAATGTAACCTCCACCATGAGGAACAGTGTCAAATGCTTTCTGGCACTTCAGATACAATGTAACCTACACCATGAGGAACAGTGTCAAATGCTTTCTGGCACTTCAGATACAATATAACCTCCTCCATGAGGAACAGTGTCAAATGCTTTCTGGCACTCCAGATACAATGTAACCTCCACCATGAGGAAGTGTCAAATGCTTTCTGGCACTCCAGATACAATGTAACCTCCACCATGAGGAACAGTGTCAAATGCTTTCTGGCACTCCATACAATATAACCTCCACCGTGAGGAACAGTGTCAAATGCTTTCTGGCACTCCATACAATATAACCTCCTCCATGAGGAACAGTGTCAAATGCTTTCTGGCACTCCATACAATATAACCTCCACCGTGAGGAACAGTGTCAAATGCTTTCTGGCACTCCAGATACAATATAACCTCCACCATGAGGAACAGTGTCAAATGCTTTCTGGCACTCCATACAATATAACCTCCACCATGAGGAACAGTGTCAAATGCTTTCTGGCACTCCATACAATATAACCTCCACCATGAGGAACAGTGTCAAATGCTTTCTGGCACTCCAGATACAATGTAACCTCCACCATGAGGAACAGTGTCAAATGCTTTCTGGCACTCCATACAATATAACCTCCACCATGAGGAACAGTGTCAAATGCTTTCTGGCACTCCATACAATATAACCTCCACCATGAGGAACAGTGTCAAATGCTTTCTGGCACTCCATACAATATAACCTCCACCGTGAGGAACAGTGTCAAATGCTTTCTGGCACTCCATACAATATAACCTCCACCATGAGGAACAATGTCAAATGCTTTCTGGCACTCCAGATACAATGTAACCTCCACCATGAGGAACAGTGTCAAATGCTTTCTGGCACTCCATACAATATAACCTCCACCATGAGGAACAGTGTCAAATGCTTTCTGGCACTCCAGATACAAACAATCTAACCAGGTTTCCTTTTCTGGTAATTTCATGATAAAAAGTCATTTGCTTACCAATATTGGATAACACCACACTCTTCCACCAGCGTCCGCGTACTGTAGCTAGCGGTCGTGACACCACCATCTTTCTACCCTTGCCAAAGATCTCCCACATAACGTCATGTGGTGACGCGTTTCATACACCCGTCCACAACTTTTACATAATAGTTTTCTTGGGTATTTCAGTGATGCACGGTACGTGTGAGAGGTGCACGTCACGTGTGTGTGGTGCAAGGTATATGAGCATGTGGAAGAGGTGCACGGTACGTGAGTGTGGAGGAGGTGCACGTCACGAGTGTGTAGAGGTGCACTTCACGTGTGTGTGGAGGCGGTGTACAGTACGTGTGGAGGTGGTGTACAGTACGTGTGGAGGTGCACGTCACGTGTGTGTGTGTGGAGGTGTACGTGACGTGTGTGGAAGTCGTGTATGGTACGTGTGTTTGGAGGTGCACGTCACGTGCGTGGAAGTGGTGTATGGTGCGTGTGTTTGGAGGTGCACGTCACGTCTAGAAGTGGTGTAAAGTACGTGTGTGGTGCACGTCACGTGCGTGGAAGTGGTGTATGGTACGTGTGGAGGTGCACGTCACATGCGTAGAAGTGGTGTATGGTACATGTGTGTGGAGGTGCAAGTCACGTGTGGAGGTGGTATATGGTACGTGTGTGTGGAGGTGCGTCACGTGCGTGGAAGTGGTGTACGGTATGTGTGGAGGTGCACGTCACGTGTGTGTGGAAGTAGTGTATGGTACGTGTGTGGTGCACGTCACGTGTGGAGGTGCAAGTCACGTGTGGAAATGGTATAGTACGTGTGTGGTGCACTTCACGTGTAAGTGGTGTGTGGAGCTCCACGTCACATGTGGAAATGGTGTATGGTACGTGTGCGTCTGGTGCATGTCACGTGTGTGTGCTTACGTCACGTGTGGAATTGGTGTGTGAGGTGCACGTCACGTGTGCGTGGAAGTGGTGTATGGTACGTGTGTGAGGTGCACGTCACGTGAGGAAATGGTATGGTACGTGTGCGTGGTGCACGTCACGTGTGTGGAAGTGGTGTGTGAGGTGCACGTCACGTGTGCGTGGAAGTGGTGTATGGTACGTGCTGCACGTCACGCGTGAAAGTGGTGTGCGGTGCACGTCACGTGTGAAAGTGGTGTGAGGTGCACGTCACGTGTGGAAGTGTGAGGTGCACGTCACGTGTGTGGAAGTGGTGTATAGTATGTGTGCGTGCTGCACGTCAAGTGTGGAAGTGGTGTGAGGTGCACGTCACGTGTGCGTGGAAGTGGTGCATGGTACGTATGCATGTAGTGCACGTCACGTGTGGAAGTGGTGTATGGTACGTGTGATGCACGTCACGTGTGTGGAAGTGGTGTATGGTACGTGTGATGCACGTCACATGTGTGGAAGTGGTGTATGGTACGTGTGATGCACGTCACGTGTGTGGAAGTGGTGTACGGTACGAGTGGAGGTGCGTCACGTGGAAGTGTACAGTACGTAAGGAGGTGCACGTCACGTGTGGAAGTGGTGGAAGGTACGTGTGGAGGTGCACGTCACGTGTGGTGGTGTATGGTACGTGTGTGGTGCACGTCACGTGTGGAAGTGGAGTATGGTACGTGTGGAGGTGCACGTCACGTGTGGATGTGGTGTACGGTACGTGGAGGTGAACGTCACGTGTGGAAGTGGTGTATGGTACGTGCGAGGTGAACGTCACGTGTGGAAGTGGTGTATGGAGGTGCACGTCACGTGGAAGTGGTGTATGGTATGTGTGGAGTTGCACGTCACATGTATGTGGAAGTGGTGTATGTTACGAGTGGAGGTGTACGTCACGTGTCGAAGTGGTGTAAGGTACGTGTGTGGAGGTGCACGTCACGTGTAGAAGTGGTGTATGGTACGTGTGTGGAGGTGCACGTTCCGTGTGGAAGTGGCGTATGGTACGTGGAGGTGAACGTCACGTGTGAGAGTGGTGTATGGTACGTGTGTGGTGAACGTCACGTGTGGAAGTGGTGTGGTACGTGTGTGTGTGTGTGTGTGTGTGTGTGTGTGTGTGTGTGTTTGTGTGTGTGGAGGCGCACGTCACGTGTGTGTGTGTGTGTGTGTGGAGGGCACACCTGTCTAAAATTAGAACCATTTGAGGGAGCAAATATTGGTCGAGTGGAGGACAGACGTGCATGTACCACATGACGAGGAAGAGACGTGGTACGCATGGAGATTGAACCTGTCTGTCAAGAAGAGAAGACGTGAGGGTGGAGGCAGGGCGAGTGTGTGGAGAGAAGAGAGGGTGGAGGCAGGGCGAGTGTGTGGAGAGAAGTGAAGGTGGAGGCAGGGCGAGTGTGTGGAGAGAAGTGAAGGTGGAGGCAGGGCGAGTGTGTGGAGGAGAGACGTGCGGGTGTAGGCATGACGTGTGGAGACATGTGGGTGCAGGCAGGACGAGTGTGTGGAGAGACATGTGGGTGCAGGCAGGACGAGTGTGTGGAGAGACATGTGGGTGCAGGCAGGACGAGTGTGTGGAGGAGAGACATGTGGGTGTAGGTAGGACGAGTGTGTGGAGAGACATGTGGGTGTAGGCAGGGCGAGTGTGTGGAGGAGAGGGTGGAGGCAGGACGAGCATGTGCAGAGGACTCATGATGGAAGGGGGAAGAGTATGTGGAGTGAGGACTCGTGCTGGAAGGGGGGACGAGTATGTGGAGAGGGCTCATGTTGGAAGGGGGAAGAGCATGTGGAGTGAGGACTCATGTGTGGAAGACGAGCTAGTGTGTGGAGGGAGGCTGCGCTGGTGAAGGGAAGGTACACGTACATATGAAGGGCGGATTGGTGTGTGAAGGGGGACGAGCGCATTGGGGGACGGGGGGGGGGGGAAACCTGTGGTGCTTGTGTGGAGGAGGAACCGGCCCGTGGGGGGGGGGGGGGAGGGGGTGTAAACCGACGTGCAATAGGAAGGTGAGAATGTGGAGGGGGATGGTACGCAGGTGGAGGACGAAGGGCACACGTGTGGAAGGGGACGAGGGAGTGGAGGATGGGAGGCATTGTGTGTGAGGAACCAGCGTGTGGAGAGAGGGTGGGGGGGGGGGCTATGTATGGAGGATGGCTTTATGGGAGGGAAGAGAGTATGGTGCGCAGTGTGGGGATGGAGGGCACGCGTGGAGGAGAGGATGGTGTGGGAGAGGGGGAGGCAGGGAGGGCGCGTGCGGACGTGAGGATGGCGTGGGTGGGGCAGAGGAGTAGCGAGTGTGTGGGCGTGTGTTGGGGAGGAAGCGCAGGCGTTGCGTGAGGGGATATGCCTGCATGTCTGAGTATGCTGAGGTTACCAGCATGGCCACTGGAGCTGGTGTACGTGTGTGTGTGGGGGGGGGGGTTACCAGCATGGCCACTGGAGCTGGTGTACGTGTGTGTGTGTGTGTGTGTGTGTGGGGGGGGGGGTTACCAGCATGGCCACTGGAGCTGGTGTACGTGTGTGTGTGTGGGGGGGGGGGGGTTACCAGCATGGCCACTGGAGCTGGTGTAAGTGTGTGTGTGTGTGGGGGGGGGTTACCAGCATGGCCACTGGAGCTGGTGTACGTGTGTGTGTGTGTGTGTGTGTGGGGGGGGGGGGTTACCAGCATGGCCACTGGAGCTGGCGTACGTGTGTGTGTGTGGGGGGGGGGTTACCAGCATGGCCACTGGAGCTGGTGTACGTGTGTGTGTGTGGGGGGGGGGGGTTACCAGCATGGCCACTGGAGCTGGTGTACGTGTGTGTGTGTGTGTGGGGGGGGGGTTACCAGCATGGCCACTGGAGCTGGTGTACGTGTGTGTGTGTGTGTGTGGGGGGGGGGGTTACCAGCATGGCCACTGGAGCTGGTGTACGTGTGTGTGTGTGTGGGGGGGGGGGTTACCAGCATGGCCACTGGAGCTGGTGTACGTGTGTGTGTGTGGGGGGGGGGGGTTACCAGCATGGCCACTGGAGCTGGTGTACGTGTGTGTGTGTGTGTGGGGGGGGGGTTACCAGCATGGCCACTGGAGCTGGTGTACGTGTGTGTGTGTGTGTGGGGGGGGGGTTACCAGCATGGCCCACTGGAGCTGGTGTACGTGTGTGTGTGTGTGGGGGGGGGGGTTACCAGCATGGCCACTGGAGCTGGTGTACGTGTGTGTGTGTGTGTGGGGGGGGGGTTACCAGCATGGCCACTGGAGCTGGTGTACGTGTGTGTGGTGGGGGGGGGGGTTACCAGCATGGCCACTGGAGCTGGGTACGTGCCGTGTGTGTGTGTGTGTGGGGGGGGGGTTACCAGCATGGCCACTGGAGTGGTGTACGTGTGTGTGTGTGTGGGGGGGGGGGTTAACCAGCATGGCCACTGGAGCTGGCGTACGTGTGTGTGTGTGGGGGGGGGGGTTACCAGCATGGCCACTGGAGCTGGTGTACGGTGTGTGTGTGTGTGGGGGGGGGGGGTACCAGCATGGCCACTGGAGCTGGCGTACGTGTGTGTGTGTGTGGGGGGGGGGTTACCAGCATGGCCACTGGAGCTGGTGTACGTGTGTGTGTGTGTGGGGGGGGGGTTACCAGCATGGCCACTGGAGCTGGCGTACGTGTGTGTGTGTGTGTGGGGGGGGGGTTACCAGCATGGCCACTGGAGCTGGTGTACGTGTGTGTGTGTGGGGGGGGGGGTTACCAGCATGGCCACTGGAGCTGGTGTACGTGTGTGTGTGTGTGTGGGGGGGGGGTTACCAGCATGGCCACTGGAGCTGGCGTACGTGTGTGTGTGTGTGGGGGGGGGGGTTACCAGCATGGCCACTGGAGCTGGTGTACGTGTGTGTGTGTGTGGGGGGGGGGGTTACCAGCATGGACCATGGAGCTGGCGTGTGTGTTGGGGGGGGGGGGGGGTTTTTCCAGCATGGCCACTGGAGTGGTGTACGTGTTTTTGTGTGTGGGGGGGGGGGGGGGGGTTACGCATGGCCAGGGAGCTGGCGTACGTGTGTTTTGTGTGGGGGGGGGGTTCAGCATGACCACTGGAGTGGCGTAGTGTGTGTTTGTGGGGGGGGGTTACGCTGGCCCGGGAGTGGGCGTCGTGGTTGTGTTGTGGGGGGGGGGGTTCCCGCAGGCCCCACTGGAGTGGGGGACGTGTGTGTGTGTGGGGGGGGGTTACAGCATGGCCACTGGGGGCTGGCTGTGTGGTGTTTTGTGGGGGGGGGGTTACGATGGCCACTGGAGTGGGTAGTGTTTTGGGTGTTGTGGGGGGGGGGGGTTTTACCGCATGGCCCTGGAGCTGGTTTTACGTGGTGTGTGTGGGGGGGGGGTTACAGCTTGGCAGGGGCTGGCTGTGTGTGTGTGTGTGTGTGTGGGGGGGGGGTTACAGCAGGCCATGGAGTGGTGTACGTGTGTGTGTGGGGGGGGGGGGGGTTCCCAGCAGGGCCCACTGGAGGGGGCGTCGTGTGTGTGTTTTTTGTTTTGTGGGGTGGGGAGGGGGTTACCAGCGGGCCCATTTTGAGTGCGTACGTGTGTGGTGTGTGGGGGGGGGGGTTACCAGCATGGCACTGGAGCTGCTAGTGTGTGTGTGTGGGGGGGGGGGGTTGGGGGTGGGGGGGGGTTACCGCTTTGCCACTGGAGCTGGCGTTACGTGTGGGGTGGGGGGGGGGGGGGGGGGGTTTACCAGAATGGCCACTGGAGCTGGCGTACTTTTGTGGTGTGTGTTTTGTGTGGGGAGGGGGTTACCAGCGGGGCCAATTTGGGTGGGTTTAAACGTGTGGTTTTGTGGGGGGGGGGGGGGGTCCCAAAGCAGGGGCACTGGAGCTGGCGTCGTGTTTTTGTGTTTTGTGTGTGTGGGGGGGGGGGGGTTCGCATGGCCACTGGGTGGCGTACGTGTGGGGTGTTTTGGGGGGGTTACCAGCAGGGCCCAAATGGAGCGGGGTTTGTGTGTGTGTGTGGGGGGGGGGGTTACCGCAGGGCCCACTGGAGCGGCTTTTAGTGTGTGTGTGTGTGGGGGGGGGGGGTTACCAGCATGGCCATGGTTGGCGTACGTGTGTGTGTGTGTGGGAGGGGGGGGGTTACCAGCTTTGGCATGGAGCTGGCGTACGTTTGTGTGTGGTTTTGGGGGGGGGGGGGTTACCAGCATGCACTGGAGGGGGCCGTACGTGTGTGTGTGGGGGGGGGGGGTTACCGCATGGCCACGGGAAGCTGGGTACGTGTGTGTGTGTGTGGGGGGGGGGGGTTACCAGCATGGCCACGGAGCTGGGTACGTGTGGGGTGTTTGGGGGGGGGGGGGTACCAGAAATGGCCCTGGGGGCTGGCGTACGTGTGTTGTGGGGGGGGGGTTTACCGCAGGGCATGGAGCTGGCGTACGTGTGTACGAGTGAGGTGGTGTGTGTGGGTGTGGTTACGGCAGGGCCCCAATGGAGCGGGGTTGTGTGTGTGTGTGTGTGGTGGTGTGTGTGTGTGTGTGTGCGTTGGAGCATGGCCACTGGAGCTTGTTGTGTGCGTGTGTTGTGCGGTTATTACGAGGCATGGCCCCTGGAGTGGCTTGTGTGCATGTGTGTGGGTTGCGGCAGGGCCACGGGGAGTGGCTTGTGTTGTGTGTGTGGGGTTTTCGAGCTTTGGCCACTGGAGCTAGCTTGTGTGCGTGTGTGTCGGTTAGGATGGCCACTGGAGGTGGGGTATGCGTGTGTGGGTGTGTGTCCCGGTTGCGTGCATGGCCACTGGATTTGGCTTGTGTGCGTGTGTGTGGGTTTTCGAGCATGGCCATTTGGGGGCTGGTTTGGGGTGCGTGGTGTGCAGTTGCGAGCTGGCCACTGGAGCTAGCTTGTGTGGTTTGTGTGTGGTGGTGTGGTGTGTGGGGTTTACGGTTAGGGGCCCTGGAGCTAGTGGGGTGCGTGTGTGTGCGGTTACGAGTATGGCCCACTGGAGCTGGCTTTATGCGTGGGTGTGTTGTGGTTTTGTTGTGTGTGGTGTGTGCGGTTGCGGGGCATGGCCACTGGAGTGCTTGTGTGGTGCGGTTGCGGCTGGCCACTGGGCTGGCTTTGGTTGGTTTTGTGTGCGTTGCGAGCATGGCCACTGGAGCAGTTGTGTGTTTTTGTTTTTTGTTGTGTGCGGTTGCGGCTTGGCCCTGGAGCGCTTGTGTGCGTGTTGTGTGCGGTTGCGAGCAGGGCCATGGAGTGGCTTGTGTGCGTGTGTGTGCAGTTGGAGGCATGGCAATGGAGTTAGCTTGTGTGTGTGGTGTGGTTGCGGGGGCAGGGCCCCACGGGAAAGCTAGCTTGTTGTGGTGTGTGTGCGGTTACGAGTATGGCCACTGGAGCTGGCTTGTGTGTGCGTGTGTGTGCGGTTCGAGCATGGCCCATGGAGTGGCTTTTTGGTGGGGTGTGTGTGTTGTGTGTGGGGTTGCGAGCATGGCCACTGGAGCTGGCTTGTGTGTGTGCGGTTTACGAGCATGGCACTGGAGCTGGTTGTGTGTGTTTGTGTGTGTGTGCGGTTGCGAGCAGGGCCCACTGGGCTGGCTGTGTGTGTGTGTTGTGTGTTGTGTGTGTGTGTGGTTGCGAGCATGGCCTTGGAGCTGGTTTTTGTGCGTGTGTTTTGTGGGGGCGGTTACGAGCATGGCCACTGGAGCTGGCTTGTTTTGTGTGTGGTGTGTGTGTGTGTGTGTGTGTGTATGTGTGTGGGGAGATGGCCACTGGAGATGGTTGTGTGCTGTGTGTGCGGTTACGAGCATGGCACTGGAGCTGGTTTTTTGTGTGTGTTGTGTGTGTGTGTTGTGGTTGCGGCATGGCCTGGGTGGTTGTGTGGGGTTTTGTGTGCGGTCGAGTATGGCCACGGGAAAAGCTGTTGTGTGCTTTGTGTGGGGCGGTTCGAGAATGGCCACTGGAGCTGGTGTGTGTGTGTGTGTGTGTGTGTGTGTGTGGTTGCGAGCATCGCCACTGGAGCTGGCTTGTGTGCGTGTGTGTGTGCGATTACGAGCATGGCCACTGGAGCTGGCGTATGTGTGTGTGGTTGCGAGCATGGCCACTGGAGCTGGCTTGTGTGCGTGTGTGTGCGGTTACGAGCATGGCCACTGGAGCTAGCTTGTGTGCGTGTGTGTGCGGTTACGAGCATGGCCACTGGAGCTGGCTTGTGTGCGTGTGTGCGGTTACGAGCATGGCCACTGGAGCTAGCTTGTGTGCGTGTGTGTGCGGTTACGAGCATGGCCACTGGAGCTGGCGTATGTATGTGTGTGTGTGTGTGTGTGTGTGTGTGTGTGTGGTTGCGAGCATGGCCACTGGAGCTGGCTTGTGTGCGTGTGTGTGCGGTTACGAGCATGGCCAATGGAGCTAGCTTGTGTGCGTGTGTGTGGTTACGAGCATGGCCACTGGAGCTGGCTTGCGTGAACGAGCATATATGTGTGTGTGTGTGTGTGTGTGGTTACGAGCAGGGCCCACGGGAGGGCTTGTGGTACGAGAGCTTGGTGTGTGTGTGTGTGTGTGGAAGGTAAAAAAATGGCCACAATAGCTGGCTTGTGTGTACGAGTATATGTGTGTGAAGGTAATGAGCATGGCCACAATAGCTGGCTTGTGTACGAGCGCATGTGTGTGTGTGTGAAGGTAACGGGCACGGCCACAAAAGCTGGCTTGTGTACGAGGGCATGTGTGTGTGTGTGTGTGAAGGTAACGAGCATGGCCACAAAAGCTGGCTTGTGTACGAGCGAATGTGTGTGTGTGTGTGAAGGTAACGAGCATGGCCACAAAAGCTGGCTTGTGTCGGACCTTGTGTTTTTTAAGAGAAAGGGGGGGTTGAGAGAAAAGCCGTGGATGGGATGATCGTTGTGGGTGTGGGAAGGGTTAAAGGTGTGGGGGGGGGAGATCGTTGGTGTGGGGATGGTTCAGCGTGTGTGGGAGGTTCGGGCGTGTTGGGGAAGATCGTTGTGGTCGAAAGGGTTGTGTGTGGGGAAGTCTTTTGGTGTGGTTGTGTGTCTTTGTGTGGGGGAAGGTATGGGGGGGAAATCGTTGTGAGGGGTTGTGTGTTTTGTGTGTGGGGAAGGCAGTGTGTGGGGAAGTTGTTGGTGTGGGAATTGTGAGGAAAATTGTTGTTGTTTTTGTGTTTGTGAGGGTTTTGGTGAAGGGTTGTGTGGAATTGTGTGTAGGGGGAAGACCCTTGAGGGGAAGGCCCCCGTGTGGGGAAGGTTCGGTGGTGGGGAAGGTTGTGTGTTGGGGAGGTTAGGTGGGGGGAAGGTTGTGTGTGGGGAAGATCGTTGTGCGTCGGATGGTTCAGTGTGTGGGGAAGACGTTGTGTGTGGTTGTTG
Source organism: Panulirus ornatus (assembly GCF_036320965.1). Classification (NCBI taxonomy): domain Eukaryota; kingdom Metazoa; phylum Arthropoda; class Malacostraca; order Decapoda; family Palinuridae; genus Panulirus; species Panulirus ornatus. The sequence continues at coordinate 10,396,816 of NC_092268.1, forward strand.
ATGATCGTTGTGTGTGGAAGGTTCAGTGCTTTGGGGATGATCGTTGTGAGTGTGGTTGTGATGATCGTTGTGGTGTGTTGGGAGGTTCAGTGTCGTGGGGAAGTTCGTTGTGATGTGTGGTTGTGATGATCGTTGTGTGTGGGAAGGTTCAGTGTGTGGGGAAGAATCGTTTGTGCGGTCGGAAGGTTCAGTGTGTGGGGAAGATGATTCGTTGGTGTGGTTTTTGTGATGATCGTGTGTGTGGGAAGGTTCATGCGTGTGTGGGGAGGTTGTGAGGAAGATCGTTGTTGCGTCGGAAGGTTCTGTGGTGTGGGGAAGATCGTTGTGAGTGTGGTTGTGATGATCGTTGTGTATGGGAAGGTTCAGTGTGTGGGGATGATCGTTGTGAGTGTGGTTGTGTATCGGTGGTGGTGTGGGATGGGTCAGTGTGTGGGGAAGATGCGTTGTGAGTTGGTTTGTTGATCGTGGTCGTGTTGGGAAGTTCAGTGTGTGGGGAAGCAGATCGTTGTGCGTCGGATGGTTCGTGCTGGAGTTGTGGGGGAAGTCCGTTGGAGTGTGTGAGGTTGTGTTGATCGTTGTGTGTGGGAATGGTTTCAGTTGTGCGTGGGGGAAGATCGTTGTGAGTGTGGTTGTGATGATCGTTGTGTGTGTGGGAAGGTTCAGTGTGTGGGGAAGATCGTTGTGAGTGTGGTTGTGATGATCGTTGTGTGTGGGAAGGTTCAGTGTGTGGGGAAGATCGTTGTGCGTCGGAAGGTTCAGTGTGTGGGGAAGATCGTTGTGTGTGGTTGTGATGATCGTTGTGTGTGGGAAGGTTCACTGCGTGTGTGGGGAGGTTGTGAGGAAGATCGTTGTGCGTCGGAAGGTTCAGTGTGTGGGGAAGATCGTTGTGAGTGTGGTTGTGATGATCGTTGTGTGTGGGAAGGTTCAGTGTGTGGGGAAGATCGTTGTGAGTGTGGTTGTGATGATCGTTGTGTGTGGGAAGGTTCAGTGTGTGGGGAAGATCGTTGTGAGTGTGGTTGTGATGATCGTTGTGTGTGGGAAGGTTCAGTGTGTGGGGAAGATCGTTCTGCGTCGGAAGGTTCAGTGTGTGGGGAAGATCGTTGTGTGTGGTTGTGATGATCGTTGTGTGTGGAAAGGTTCAGTGTGTGGAGAAGATCGTTGTGAGTGTGGTTGTGATGATCGTTGTGTGTGTGGGAAGGTTCAGTGTGTGGGGAAGATCGTTGTGCGTCGGAAGGTTCAGTGTGTGGGGAAGATCGTTGTGTGTGGTTGTGATGATCGTTGTGTGTGGAAAGGTTCAGTGTGTGGAGAAGATCGTTGTGAGTGTGGTTGTGATGATCGTTGTGTGTGTGGGAAGGTTCAGTGTGTGGGGAAGATCGTTGTGCGTCGAAAGGTTCAGTGTGTGGGGAAGATCGTTGTGTGTGGTTGTGATGATCGTTGTGTGTGTGGGAAGGTTCAGTGTGTGGGGAAGATCGTTGTGAGTGTGGTTGTGATGATCGTTGTGTGTGTGGGAAGGTTCAGTGTGTGGGGAAGATCGTTGTGAGTGTGGGAAGGTTGTGAGGAAAATTGTTGTGTGTGTGTATGTGAGTGTGTGTGTGAAGGTTCAGTGTGGGAAGATTGTGTGTATGGGGAAGATCATTGAGTGTGGGAAGGTCCAGTGTGCGGGAAAGATCGTTGTGAGTGTGGGAAGGTTGTGTGTGTGGGGAAGACCGTTAGGTGTGGGAAGGTTGTGTGTGGGGAAGATCGTTGTGTGGAAAGGTTGTGTGTGTGTGGGAAGGTTCAGTGTGCAGTCGCGAGTGTGGGACGGGTCAGAGGAAGATCGTTGTGTGTGGGAAGGTTCAGCGAGTGTGGGAAAGATCGATGTGTGGGAGGGGAGAAGCCGATAGTGGGGGCGCGTGGTTGGGCTAGGGGAGTGTGCATGTGGCCAGCAGGGAGGTGGGGGGATCAAGTGGGTAGGTGGAGCCAGTTTTTTCTCTCGAGAAAAAACTGGCCACATTCTCCCCCACATATTGTGGGTGTATGTGGTGGTGGTGGTGTGTGGCATACGCAGCAAAGGACGTTTTTGTTGTCCAAGTGTTCACGGTGAGGGAGGTGATGTGTATTGTGGTTGTTTGTGCGATATGTAACATTGTGAGGTTGTGCAAAAGTAAGACCAGACGACGTTATGAAAGGGGGGGGGGGGGGAACTGAGTAGGGGGGTCTCAAAAATGTTGTGGAAGGGCTTCCGAAGTTTTTTGTTTGTTTGTTTATTTTTTATCGTACCGTTGTCTAGATCAATGGAGGCTTTGTATGGTAGAGACTTGTTGAATATTTTTGTTATTATGGGGTATGTATACATTTCTCAGGTGTCTCCTGACCTTATAATAATCTTGTGAGCCAAGTTTTCTGGGCCGGTGGATTGGTTAGGATATAATTGGTCCATGTGTTAAGTACCTCAGACCTTTATTACTCTAACCACCTTCAACACTTCTTCATCAGATCCTTGAAACATTTTCATTGGTTGCGTTATTCGAGATGAAGGGAGGTGACTGGGGTTTTGTGGTAGGGGTTCGTTATGAAGGGAGGTGACTGGGGTTTTGTGATAGGGGTTCGTTATGAAGGGAGGTGACTGGGGTTTTGTATGGTAGGGGTTCGTTATGAAGGGAGGTGACTGGGGTTTTGTGGTAGGGGTTCGTTATGAAGGGAGGTGACTGGGGTTTTGTGGTAGGGGTTCGTTATGAAGGGAGGTGACTGGGGTTTTGTGGTAGGGGTTCGTTATGAAGGGAGGTGACTGGGGTTTTGTATGGTAGGGGTTCGTTATGAAGGGAGGTGACTGGGGTTTTGTGGTAGGGGTTCGTTATGAAGGGAGGTGACTGGGGTTTTGTATGGTAGGGGTTCGTTATGAAGGGATGTGACTGAGGTTTTGTGATAGGGGTTCGTTATGAAGGGAGGTGACTGGGGTTTTGTGGTAGGGGTTCGTTATGAAGGGAGGTGACTGGGGTTTTGTGGTAGGGGTTCGTTATGAAGGGAGGTGACTGGGGTTTTGTGGTAGGGGTTCGTTATGAAGGGAGGTGACTGGGGTTTTGTATGGTAGGGGTTCGTTATGAAGGGAGGTGACTGGGGTTTTGTGGTAGGGGTTCGTTATGAAGGGAGGTGACTGGGGTTTTGTATGGTAGGGGTTCGTTATGAAGGGATGTGACTGAGGTTTTGTGATAGGGGTTCGTTATGAAGGGAGGTGACTGGGGTTTTGTGATAGGGGTTCGTTATGAAGGGAGGTGACAGGGGTTTTGTGATAGGGGTTCGTTATGAAGGGAGGTGACAGGGGTTTTGTGTGGTAGGGGTTTGTTATGAAGGGAGGTGACTGGGGTTTTGTATGGTAGGGGTTCGTTATGAAGGGAGGTGTCTGGGGTTTTGTGATAGGGGATCGTTATGAAGGGAGGTGATTGAGGTTTTGTATGGTAGGGGTTCGTTATGAAGGGAGGTGACTGAGGTTTTGTGGTAGGGGTTTGTTATGGAGGTGACAGGGGTTTTGTGTGGTAGGGGTTTGTTATGAAGGGAGGTGACTGGGGTTTTGTATAGTAGGGGGTTCATTATGGAGGTGACAGGGGTTTTGTATGGTAGGGGTTCATTATGAAGGGAGGTGACAGGGGTTTTGTATGGTAGGGGGTTCGTTATGAAGGGAGGTGACTGGGGTTTTGTATGGTAGGGGGTTCGTTATGAAGGGACAGGGGCTTTGTATGGTAGGGGGTTCGTTATGAAGGGAGGTGACTGGGGTTTTGTATGGTAGGGGGTTCGTTATGAAGGGACAGAGGTTTTGTATGGTAGGGGGTTCGTTATGAAGGGAGGTGACTGGGGTTTTGTATGGTAGGGGGTTTGTTATGAAGGGAGGTGACTGAGGTTTGGATGGTAGGGGTTCGTTATGATGGGAGGTGACTGGGGTTTTGTATGGTAGGGGTTTGTTATGAAGGGAGGTGACTGGGGTTTTGTATGGTAGGGGTTCGTTATGAAGGGAGGTGCCAGGGGTTTTGTGTGGTAGGGGTTCGTTATGAAGGGAGGTTTTCTATGGTAGGGGTTCGTTCTGAAGGGAGGTGACTAGGGTTCTGTATGGTAGGGGTTTCTTTATGATGGGAGGTGACTGGGGTTTTGTGGTACGGGGTTCGTTATGAAGGGAGGTGACTGGGGTTTTGTGGTAGGGGGTTCGTTATGAAGGGAGGTGACTGAGGTTTTATATGGTAGGGGTTCGTTATGGAGGTGACTGAGGTTTTGTGGTTGGGTTTCGTTATGAAGGGAGGTGACTGGGGTTTTGTATGGTAGGGGTTCGTTATGAAGGGAGGTGACTGGGGTTTTGTATGGTAGGGGTTCGTTATGAAGGGAGGTGACTGAGGTTTTGTATGGTAGGGGTTCGTTATGAAGGGAGGTGACTGGGGTTTTGTATGGTAGGGGTTCGTTATGAAGGGAGGTGACTGAGGTTTTGTATGGTAGGGGTTCGTTATGAAGGGAAGTGACTGGGGTTTTGTATGGTAGGGGTTCGTTATGAAGGGAGGTGACTGAGGTTTTGTATGGTAGGGGTTCGTTATGAAGGGAGGTGACTGGGGTTTTGTATGGTAGGGGTTCGTTATGAAGGGAGGTGACTGGGGTTTTGTATGGTAGGGGTTCGTTATGAAGGGAGGTGACTGAGGTTTTGTATGGTAGGGGTTCGTTATGAAGGGAGGTGACTGGGGTTTTGTATGGTAGGGGTTCGTTATGAAGGGAGGTGACTGGGGTTTTGTATGGTAGGGGTTCGTTAAGAAGGAAGGTGACTGGGGTTTTGAAGTGTTATGGTCAAGTTAGCCATATAATTGAGGATCAATATGTGGACGGCTCCACTGAAAGAACATAATGTCGAATGGAAAAGATGAATATCATGGATAGAAATGATGAGGGAACCTACATTAACGTTAATTAATGATAAAATTACGGCGCAGTATAACAGTGGTTTGGTAACAGTCGTTTAAAAGAAGTGGAAAGTAAGTCTTGTGTTGACCAATATGTAAGAACTGGGTAACCACAGTAACTGGTGGTAACCCGTCAAGCAACAATGTGGCAGAGCACTATACGGCACAGATGTGTGTCTTGCTGTAAATGGATGCCAGTGGAAGTCGTAGGGAATGCGAGGCAAATACTGGCATGTGTGGTGACAGGCACAGTCCAGTTAAGGCAACGGAGAACGTTGGCAAACACATATGTTGCAGCTACATATTATCCAAGCATGGATACATAGTGGAATTGGTCACTCCTGACTGTTAAGCAGTTAAGTACGTGTGGACATAGTGATAACATATGACGAGATTGTACTGTGATAGTTAGTCAGACATGTCCAGAGTGGTATAATAAGATGGGAAAATATCTATTTATCAGATTGAGATAAGTAGGTGTCAGGTCTTGCGAGGAAGAACACAAGGGCGTATTGATGTGGTAGTAGGAAATATGATCGTCAATATATAAATCATTTACAATTCGAGGCACCCGGATAAAAAAACCGGCCCCAAATTATCTGGGTTTTTGGTTTTGGAAAAACAAAAAAACCCGTTTAAATAAACTTTTTAAAATTTGGGGTTGGGGTAAGGAAAACCACAAACCCTGATAAAAAACGCTTTCTTTGGGGGAAAAGAAAAATAAAACCTATGGGGGATAATAAAAACCCAAAATTTGGGGTTAACCAAATTTTAACCCCTCGGAAATTTTTTAATTTAATAACCGGTAAAAAATTTTTGGGTTGGGGTAAAGACAATAAAACCCCTATATAAAACCCCCGTAAATTTGGGGGTTTGGGGGTTTAAGGGACAACTCCAAACCGGATAAAATAAAGTCAATCGGGGTTTGGGTGGTAAAAAGACAATTTAAAACCACCAGGATATATAAACGTCAGGGTTGTGTGGAAAATTTAAAAACACCCGATTTTTAAAACTAAAGGGGTTGTGGTGGACATTTAAAACCCCCGGGATAAAAAAAAAGGGTTCAATCGGGTTTGGGTGGTGAAAAAACCCCTTTAACAACACCCGGATATAAAAACGTCAATTTGGGTTGTGGTGAAAAACAACTTAAAAACCCCGGATATAAACTTTAAATCGGGGTTTTTGGGGTATGAAGAAAAAATTAACCCCCGGGGAAAATTTTTTTTATATACGCCCAATTTCGGGGTTGTGGTGAAGACCCCCTAAAAACCCAGATATAAAAATAAATTTGGGGTTTGTGGTGAAACAACTAAAAAAACCCGGATATAAAAAACGTCAAGGGGGGTTGGGGGTAAAGAAAAAACTACAAAAAGGGATATATAAAGGGAAAAACGGGGTTGTGGGAAGACAAAAAAGGATATATAAAGTAAATTTGGGGGTTTGGGGTGAAAGAAACTAAAAACACCCGGATATATAAACGTCAATCTGGGTTGTGGTGAAGACAACTACAACACCCGGGATATTAAAGGGCCAATTGGGTTGGGGGTGAAGACAACTAAAAACCAAAAAAAGGGGGAAAATTTAAAAACTATCCACGGTTTAAAATTGGGTTGTGGTGAAGAAAATTTAAAAAACCCCCCAATATAAAAACTCAGGGTTGGGGGGGAACCAATTTACAACACCCGGTTAATAAAAACGTCAATCGGGGGGTGGGGTTTGAAAAAATTGGGGTTTAAATTAAAACCCGGAAAAATTCTGGGGTTGTGGTAAAGAAAACACAAACCCGGGTTATAAAACCCCCCCAATTGGGGTTTTGGGGTGAAGCCCAATTTGGAAATATAAAAAACGTCAATTGGGTTGGGGTGAAGACAATTTAAAACCCCCGGGATTTTTAAAAACCCTAATCTGGGTTGGGGGAAAAAAATACAAACCCCCGGGAAAATTTAAAAAACGCAATGGGGGTTTTGTGAAGAAAAACTTTCAACACCGGTATAAAACGTAATCGGGGTTGTAAAGCTTTTTTTGTCTTATTTTTTTAACCAGACCGTAGTCATGTACAAATATGGTGACCAACCATTACAACGTTAACATGCAAACTATCATCTTACAGATAGGCAAAGCTCTCGCCCATGTTTTATTATTACAATAATCTTGACTTGTCTTAAAACCAAAACCCAAGTTATCTTCAAAGGTAAAATAAGACCTTATTCACCAAAAAAAATTTTTTCCCATTACCTATAAAAACGCCAACAAACGTTTAAACGTTCTTCTCATAGCAATCAAATGTTTCTCAAGATTCATTATTCTTCGCTTTTTCATCACGATCGACCAGTGTGCCTTCAAACACAGCTTGGGCACTACTGCCTTTATTGATAAGCTGCATTTGAAGCACAATGCAACTTGAGCTATATAAAAAAAAAAAAAAAAAGTGACAAATGTACGCCTGGGTGGGTAACGAATGTTGCATTATAACTTGGCAGTCTTGGTGTGGATGAACATTTCTACAGATCATCCCCCGGTTTTTGGCGCAAGGGGTTTTTAGCACAGACCGCCTAGCTAAACGCTGACCAACACCCCCCCTCCATGTGGCTAGCCTGCTACCCCTGGGGGCTCAGGAAGTCCCCCCTCGGGGCCCTCTCGAGCCAAAATAACTCCTTTGGGGGGGTTTAAAAGAAGCGTCCCCCGTCTGATGTTTATGGTTAAACCCCTGGCTATGGGGCCCAAGTTCCCATGGGACGGAACGCCACCCTCGGGTACTTCCTGACCAGTGCAGAGGTTGTGCTTATAGGAAGGAAGGTCTATAAGCACTATACAGAAGAAGGGGGTCATCATCACTGCAACCTGCATTACCACAGCTGAAAGAAGGAACACTACAACCCAATTAAGTAATGGCCATAACATGTTGTTGCCAATTCAGGAAACAGATCCCACCTCTTTACGTTTACCTGAAAATGTAAAAATATATATATATATGAAACTTGAAGGATACACAGCGAGGATGGAGAAATTTCTAACTTTTTTTATTCTTACTTATAGTGACTACGGTCAGAAGTGTTATATCTCCTCTACAATCTCGTTCAAACTTTTACAATCCTATATAAACACTCGCTACCTAACTACCACTTACCCTTTCTTAAAATGCCAAGAAAACCTACCCTACCATACAGGCTGGTTAAATAATTAATACAAGCAAAACTGGCTAATTACAAAACTATATTATAAAATATCATATATATATATATATATATATATATATATATATATAATATATATATATATATATATATATATATATATATATATATCATATATATATATAGAAGGATGGATGTGCTGGAAATGAGATGTTTGAGGACAATGTGTGGTGTGAGGTGGTTTGATCGAGTAAGTAATGTAAGGGTAAGAGAGATGTGTGGAAATAAAAAGAGCGTGGTTGAGAGAGCAGAAGAGGGTGTTTTGAAATGGTTTGGTCACATGGAGAGAATGAGTGAGGAAAGATTGACCAAGAGGATATATGTGTCGGAGGTGGAGGGAACGAGGAGAAGAGGGAGACCAAATTGGAGGTGGAAAGATGGAGTGAAAAAGATTTTGTGTGATCGGGGCCTGAACATGCAGGAGGGTGAAAGGAGGGCAAGGAATAGAGTGAGTTGGAGCGATGTGGTATACCGGGGTTGACGTGCTGTCAGTGGATTGAATCAGGGCATGTGAAGCGTCTGGGATAAACCATGGAAAGCTGTGTAGGTATGTATATTTGCGTGTGTGGACGTATGTATATACATGTGTATGGGGGTGGGTTGGGCCATTTCTTTCGCCTGTTTCCTTGCGCTACCTCGCAAACGCGGGAGACAGCGACAATGAAAAAAAAAAAAAATATATATAATATATATATATATATATATATATATATATATATATATATATATATATATGGATTGCATTGCTGTGGAATTTATCAAAAATAGGGGTGACTGTATTGTTGACTGGTTGGTGAGGATATTCAATGTATGTATGACTCATGGTGAGGTGCCTGAGGATTGGCGGAATGCATGCAGTGCCATTGTACAAAGGCAAAGGGGATAAAGGTGAGTGCTCAAATTACAGAGGTATAAGTTTGTTAAGCATTCCTGGTAAATTATATGGGAGGGTATTGATTGAGAGGGTGAAGGCATGTACAGAGCATCAGATTGGGGAAGAGCAGTGTGGTTTCAGAAGTGGTAGAGGATGTGTGGATCAGGTGTTTGCTTTGAAGAATGTATGTGAGAAATACTTAGAAAAACAAATGGATTTGTATGTAGCATTTATGGATCTGGAGAAGGCATATGATAGAGTTGATAGAGATGCTCTGTGGAAGGTATTAAGAGTATATGGTGTGGGAGGTAAGTTGCTGGAAGCAATGAAAAGTTTTTATCGAGGATGTAAGGCATATGTACGAGTAGGAAGAACAAGTAGGAAGAGAGGAAAGCAATTGGCTCTCAGTGAATGTCAGTTTGTGGCAGGGGTGTGTGACGTCTCCATGGTTGTTTAACTTGTTTATGGATGGGCTTATTAGGGAGGTGAATGCAAGAGTTCGGGAGAGAGGGGCAAGTATGAAGTCTGTTGTGGATGAGAGAGCTTGGGAAGTGAGTCAATTGTTGTTCGCTGATGATACAGCACTCGTGGCTGATTCGGGAGAGAAACTGCAGAAATTGGTGACTGAGTTTGGTGAAATGTTTGAAAGAAGAAAACTGAGAGTAAATGTGAATAAGAGTAAGGTTATTGGGTTCAGTAGGGTTGAGGGACAAGTCAACTGGGAGGTAAGTTTGAATGGAGAAAAACTGGAGGAAGTGAAGTGTTTTAGATATCTGGGAGTGCATTTGGCAGCGGAAGGAACCATGGAAGCAGAAGTGAGTCACAGGGTGGGGGAAGGGGTGGAGGTTCTGGGAGCGTTGAAGAATGTGTGGAAGGCAAGAATGTCATCTCGGAGAGCAAAAATGGGTATGCTTGAAGGAATAAGGGTTCCAACAATGTTATATGGTTGTGAGGCATGGGCTATAGATAGAGTTGTGTGGAGGAGGGTGAATGTGTTGGAAATGAGATGTTTGAGGTCAATATGTGGTGTGAGGTGGTTTGATTGACTATGTCATGAAAGGGTAAGAGAGATGTGTGGTAATAAAAAGAGAGTGGTTGAGAGAGCAGAGGAGGGTGTATTGAAATAGTTTGGTCACAAGGGGAGAATGAGTGAGGAAAGATTGACCAAGAGGATATATGTGTCAGAGGTGGAGG